>NW_017306404.1:1348416-1350887 GCF_000935625.1 Nanorana parkeri | reverse complement strand
CCCCCCGGGACGAACCCACAGGCCACCCCGCCGGAGCGGGGCCGTCGTAGCCGACCCACCGTAGCGGGCCTGCATACGCTCGCTGGTTATCCAGGGGAGACTCCAAGGATCCGAGACATCCAGCCTGTCGCCCGGACAACACTTGCTAGAAGAATCCTCTGAAAAAAATCAGGAAGAAGCAGGTAAGAATACCGAGGAAAATTCTTAGCTCCTTACTCCTGACGCTAGGCAAAAAACTGGAGACTTCTCAGTAGGTGGGGGGTTTGGCCACCGGCAGGGGCCGCCCCTAGGCTGTAATTGGTCTTTAGTTTTTTTGTGCCTAGCGTCCTTCTCCTGCAGGTGGCGATATTACCCTACAGTACATGATCTCCGATCTGTTCCCTGTGTCCTTCAATGAACGGGAGAGAAATGTACATTTCACTTTTCCTTGTTATAAAATCACCAGAGTATGGAGAGTAAGACAGTATAGGGCAATATAGGGGCACTGACTAGTGCTCTTGAGAAAGGCTCTACAGAGCAAAGCCTTAAACAGCTCTGCTAGTCTTATTTAGATTGGATTTAGTGACTTAGGTAAACTGAGAAACATAACTAGTTCAATGACAAATGTAGGCATTAATGTAAAGCTGAGCTAAAGGCAAACATGCAATACATGAGTGGCATGAATTTACCCTGCCAAAGGATTTATATTTCTGTCCATCCAGAATAGAGATTTACACCTCAAAGGCCCAGGGCAGGAGACCTGATTTTTCTCTGCTGCAGTTAAGAATCATTTAAATGTCTTGCACCTCCCCAGCCTGTGACTGGACAGGAAAAGAAGTAGCAGCCGACCTATGAGCTTATGTCTTTCATGACTATTCTGTCTCCTTCTATAAGCATGCTCCTTGTTAGCACATCAGCACAACTAACTGCCGCTTTGTTCTGATCCTCCATCTCTCAGTCCAAGCTCTGCTGTATAGGGACCGCAAGAGCCCGATACCAAGTCAAATTCAGGTACTTGCATTGATTTCATTTAAAACATTCATTTAAATGATTACTTTGCCTCTTCCGTGTTGCCTGGAGTTTGGCTTTAATGGAGCTTTTAAAGTTGCCTACAGCAACTGAATCAATTTTGACTGGTGTAGCAGATTATGTTCAGGTCGTGAAACAATTACAACAGACATCCTTGTTTAAACCTTCTCTGGGTTCCCAAGACTGAAGTGTTGGTACAGCGTTGGACATTAGTTTAAAGGATAATCTGTAGGCATATTGTGAGGCAGAGGTCACTGTAGTAATGATGCAAAAAAAGAAAGTTAAGAAGTGAACGTGGCTACTAAGTTTAATAGTTTACCTCAATTTTATTTGCCAAAGTGAGAATCACAGGAGTCTGACTGTCTGTCTGACCTGTGCACTGACCAAGCCACCCTGCACATTATTAGATTCTTTTCCAACCATTTCGTCCCAGTCCCGGTACTACTTAGTATTTTATTTTGCAATTACAAGCCCGGATGTAGGGGGAGTGGTGTGCCACGAAAACCCATCAGATACCCCTGTCCAGTAGTATCAACTGGACCCATTACACTTAGTTGGTGCCCTAATGTCATGCTTTTTTTTTTTTTTTTTAAACCGTTTCTAAAGGAAAAGTGTTCAGCTGGGTTAGATTTTTGGATCTGATCACACATTTTCCCATCCCCAGGATAAGCTGGCAACCCAAATGTCTATCAAGTCCTCTACCTTCATAAATACAAACATGTTCTTCCAGCCAATTTAAATGTGTATTTTTGGAAAGATTTTTCAGAAGACATTCACATATATGAACCCTTTTACCCCCAAAATAATATGTATTACTGTTTAGTCAGCCTTATGATTCAAACACCTATGCTAGACAGCACAGCCAGGTCCTGGATCTCTGGTCCCATGTCCTGGACACTGCAGTTTAGCATCACAGCCTAGACTTAATTCGGAGATAGATAGATAGATAGATAGATAGATAGATAGATAGATAGATAGATAGATATACTTTGTTCAACCTGCAGGCTGAACTAAGAAAGTATAACAGATTCCTCCATCCATTCTTATAAGCGTAAGTTGAAAAGAATACCTTGCCATTTTCACTGTATTCTGACAGTGGACGCTGGCCACTGTCGGAATACCCAAACTGAGATTGCAGCTGACTGGTTGCAAACTCCATTCAGCTGATCGAGGGCTGCAGGATGGTAGGGTGCCAATAGCAGCACCCACTGTGTGAATTTTGGCTGGTTCATTAAGAATGTGTGAACTCTACTTTAACCCCTTCGTGACTGACGACGTACAGTGTACGTCGCCAGCATCGGGGCTGTTTAAAACAGACTCCCGGCGACTTTTGCCGCCGGGAGTCTGTTTAAACTTGTAGAGCCGACTGTCGGCTTTACAACAGAAGCGATCCTGGCGACTTACCTGTCGCCAGATCGCTTCTGCGTCCCGAAGAAGGGGCCGCCCCCCCCGCCGGACACCCC
>NW_017306404.1:1337675-1348370 GCF_000935625.1 Nanorana parkeri | reverse complement strand
ATTTAATTAAATTTGTCACTAAATTTTGGGGTTTAATAAGGAGTTGCGCTAATATTGCGCAACATAAAAATTTTCAACTACCACCATTTTATTCTATAGGGTCTTGGCATTCAGAAAATATATAATGTTGGGGGGTTTTATGTCATTTTCAGGCCTAAAATGTGGAATATAACATGGGTGCAAAAAATGAAAAAAGGGCCTCAGTCATGAAGGGGTTAAGCCCAACATGGATTATGGATCAACTTAAATACTATCAACTGCCCTCTGTCTGGGAACTGAGCTGAAGTGGATACCCAAAATATAAACAATGTCTTCATAACAGTTGATAAAGTTCCTCTTGTATAACAGGGAAATGATTGTGAGGCTGATTAAAGGGAAACCCTTCAATACACATGGCATGACACAGCACAGGTGGAAGGTGGCAAGCTGCGGGAGAGCGCAATGTACGCTGCAGCACTGTGTTCCAGGTGGAGTGCGTTCCAGTGCCAGGTTCCTTCCCTGCTGTTCTTAGAAGTAGGTGACCACTACCAGTGATATTCTTCCTATATGCGATATGTGCAAGGATTTGAGTTGTCAGTGAAATACTTTTATTATTGACACATTCAAAATAATTACTGCACCATGATTGGTGCTCTCTTTCTTGTTTTTTTTAGACCCAATGTGGCCTGTAACTGGACAGTGAAAGAGGAGAAGCACACTAATGAGCTAATCCCTGTGCAGTCCACAATAGTAAAACATGTTTTTGCAGTCATCGGAAGCCCGCCCCTCAGGGGGGTGGGCTTGCGATGATCGCAAGTACGATCTGCCTGTCCAAGATGGGCAGATCGTACCTTTCTTTAATTACTTTACAACCCTCGCAAGCTAAAAGTCTTGCGAGGGTTGTAAAGTGTATGGCCACCTTTAGACCAGCAGCACCAGACAAATCCAAAGAACCCTGATTAACTGCTGCCTCCCCAATCAAAGTGCTGCTGTGCAGGAAATTACAGGGGGTTGATTTGAAGACAGATGCAAGTCCATATTCTAGCTACATGGAAAAATGCATTTAATGATTTTATTGAATGTATAACTGGATAATTTTTATGTATCTGCATGGAGTTCAGTGTTAAAATCATTTTAACCATATTCAATATTTGTATAGCATGAAGCATTCTAAAACACTGAATAGCTAACTTAATGCTGCAATAGGAAGCATGTGTTTGCAATCAAATGAAATCAGATACATTGATGTAAAAGTAATGAGCGCAGTGCTTCATGTAAACAAGATACTTGTATTCATTTGTCTGGATTGCCTTCACTGATAATACACGTAAATACTGAAATCACTGAAGAGCTCTTTAAACTGATCTTCATAACACAAAAGGTCACCAGACTGCACATAATGTTCTTTACAAGACAAGTGTTAAAATCAAACATTACAGAAGCGTTGCGCTGAGCGTATATGACAATTTTATCTACCACCACCAGGGATGGATGAGTGGCCTCTCAGCTAGTATGTCCAACATTTAAGCATCCCTTACAATAATATCTGAAGAGTGGCGTTCTGAAGAAAACCTGTTACATCTTGTAATAAAACAGAAGCAGGCAACGACAATTCACATTTCTATTATCTCTATCCAAAAAACAAAATTAAAATATGTGTGTGTGGATGGATGGAAAAAAAACAAACAAACAAAAACATAGTATTGCAGTTTGCAATGATACCTTTCTTATTGGACTAACATAATATTTAAAAGACAAGCTTTCGAGAGTTAACCTCTCTTCTTCAGGTCAGACGCAAGAAGTCAGAAGAGAGGTTAACTCTCGAAAGCGTATCTTTTAAATATTACATGTTAGACTAATACGGCTTACCTATTAACATTACACACAATAATGTATATATAATTATATATACACACACACACACACACACACACACACACACACACACACACACACACACACACACACACACATATATATAAAGGGGGAAAAAACACACTGATCTATATGATGTGAACAAGCCCATCATTTGTAAAGTGAAGAAGCTTTCCTTATACATGCCACAGACTTGCAATGTAAAAATGGAGATGACCTTTGAAAAGGACCATGTCACACAAAAAAAGGACCATGTCACCCAAAATTGAGAAATATACCACAACCCATAACTGTGAGCCAGATGGTTAGTAAATAGAGACCTTTCATCATCTGTGTCCATGTCTTCTCTGTCTCTCTCCAGCTCCTTCAGCTTCCAGTTTCTCCTCCTCTGTCTCCTGGCCCGATCATAGCTCTTCTTGATTAGTATCTGTATGAGATGGGAAAAGGCAACTATAAGAACACCAGTATGATAGAAATACATGGGCAGTACTAGATTCCTTCTAAAGATGCTTCTCGTTGGGCTTTGTCTGGCTTATTTCTGGAGCACTGACCCTGAATAAAAGTCAGAATTTAGAATAGAAAATGTTTTAGCATTTTGAGAAAGCTTTCATATGAAACTGAAACATAGCTGCATTTCTTGTTTCACATTTCTGTAAAGAAATCATTTGAAAAGTAAAGTTTGTACTCCAAACAGACTATGTTACGTGCGCTAATCTTTCACCTATTAATACCAGAAACATTTGAAATATGGACCTCCCAAGTGTAAGCGACTACAGCCAGAAAAACAATGAACATGTAAAAAGCTGTTTACGACAATGACAGCTGGAGTTTAGTGAAGCAATCTAAGGCTGAATGATTCTAGTGATGCTGATTAACTGTAGCAGTGCCAGACAGCACTGAACTGATGCATACTGGATTTTCACAGATCTTGACACAACAGGCAGACCTATAGTGACCACATCATCTAAAGTTGAGCATAATATACTTATTTCAAGAAGATATAGAAGAGCATCAGCATCTTAAGGCAGCTGAATATATTGCACTTATTTTTTTTCACATCCCAGAGTTTTTTTTCAAATTTTTACATCCCAGAGTTTTTGTTTACCGGTATGAGATAATGTTTTTATTAAGCCTTGCAGTGGGGCTACCCCTGCACTGCAAGGGCTAACTGATCGCTTTTGTCTACGGATAAGAAAGCTATACTCACCTGATCCTTCAAGCCAGCTTGTTCTTAGACTGGTCCTTCCAGCCTTGCTCCCCCTCTGCTGCAGCGGCCTAAGAATCCTCGAGTCATCACGTCCAATATACATGGGGACGCCGAGAGACATAACATTACTGAAGCGTAGGAGGAGAGAGGCTTGAGGGAGTGATGGGACAGCTGGTCAGCTCTGAGGTTCAGGTGAGTACAACTTGTTTTTTATGTGAGACAAAGACAAGCAATTAATCCCTGCAGTGCAGGAGTAGCCCCACTGCAAGGGTTAATACAAATGATTCCTGGAGTTGTTCTTTAAAGTAAACAGTCAAAATGAAGCTTTCAAAGACTTCCTTGGCAAAAACGAAAATTGAGCAACACAATTGAGTACTATTTGTGATTTTTTTTTTTCCCAGTTTGTAGACGAGCACTACAAAGCTCCAAAACAACACCGTGAGAGTCCAGAATAGTACTTTATTGATTCCACAATTATCAGGAAGATGACAAGGTTTAGTCAAAGTGTTTCAGGGGCACAACAATCCCCCCTGATCAGGGTTCAAGCAATTCCTTGCACACAATCAAGAGGGCTCGAACTCAGGAGCCTGGCCTTGTGCATCGAAGCCTAAAACGAGTATTCAGTTATTGTCATTAATAGACAGCTCAAACAAGCTTGCAGGGTGTGTAGCCTTCTTCTGGACCCAAGCAGTACTCCGAGAAGAAGGGGACACCCCGAATGCTTGTCCAAAAAATTTAGCTGTTAGTGCAAATAAAGTATCATGAAAAGTATCATGAATAGTACTCAAATGTGTTCTTACAAGTGCGCTAAAATGGCTACAATCTCTGGACAAAAATGTAACAAACACCAAATTATGCTAAAATTTGTATGCTAAAAACTGGAAGTCTTGTTTGCAAAAAATAAAAATAAAAAAAAAAGTTTATAGCTGCAGTCCGGATGTTTTTGTGACGGAATTACCTAAAATGTTACCAAACGGCATCAGTAGCCTTATACTGGCCACACACACAATACAATATCTATAGTGTCAATGACAGTGACTCTGGAAAGGCGCCCCCGCTCCTCAAAAACCCCTTACCTGGGTTCACTCAATGCTCCTTGCTCCTCCAAAGCAAGTGAGAACCCCCGGTACTTCCAGGTATGGGGGAGCACGTGACCTGCTTCTCTGTGACGGTGCCCAGGCCTAGCAGTCAGTCTCTAGGTCTGAGTATTGTACATGGCCGGGGCTGATTATAGCACCGGTTGCAGAGGAGCAAGGAGCTGCGAGGTAAGGCGAGTGCAGAAGGGTTGGGGGATATAAACATGGAGACAAGAGATTGACCGTTCTAAGCATTATTCATATCTACACCCATTTAGGGCAAAGTGACAGGTTCTCATTCTGAGCACTAATGAGGAGGAGGAAGAGGAAGACTTTATCAGTGGGTAAGCAGAGTTCTTACAAAAGGAACTTTGCCCTGGATGGGCATCTATCTGTGGAGAAAAAAAAACCTGTGCAAATGGTTTACTGTATTTACCTTTAATACCCAAATGGGAGACTTAAAAAATGAGAATCTCTTCATCGCCCCTTCTTAGCACGTGAAAGACTGAAATGGCAATTCCACACAACCACAGCATGGCTCCCAATACCTCCCAATGGAGAAACAGCCTGTCAGCCATTTAAAAGCAGATGCCACCTGATACCTACTTTCATAAGCCTGAAGAATCTACTCTGTGTGCCTCTCCAAAAACTAGATTTGCTTTCCCTGAGTTCAAAGACTAACCCCTTCTAACACTCCCTGTCTAAAAAGAGTTCCCTCACTGGCCACACAGCGACTCTAAATGGACAATGGAATAGCAGCTGGAATAGATTATTTCTGAATTGAGGCCACAGTAAATCATTTCACTCCCACATCTGATCCAAATCCTGCTGCTTTCACCTCTGTAGCATCTCCAAAATATACTCCTTCTTAACCAATAAAAACACAAAGCTCCTCATTCACTCACTTGTTATCTATTGTCTTAACTATTGCAACTCCCTCCTCATTGGCCTACCTCTACACAGGCTATCCCCCCTTCAGTCTATCATGAATGCTGCTGCTAGACTCATCCACCTTACCAACCACTCAGTGTCTGCAACCCCCCTCTGTCAATCCCTCCATTGGCTTCCCATCACCCAATGAATAAAACTCAAAATATTAACAACCACTTACAAAGCTCCACAACTCTGCCCCGGCTGTATCTCTAACCTTGTCTCAAAGTATCACCCAAACTGTCCTCTGCGCTCCTCCTAAGACCTCCTGCTCGCCTATGACCCCATGCTTTCTAGCTCTCTTGTCAACTCCTCCCATGCTTGCCTCCAGGACTTCTCAAGAGTCTCTCCCATCCTCTGTAACTTCCTACCCCAGCCTGTCTGCCTATCTTCTACTCTGTCTGCCTTTAGGGGACACCTGGAGACTCATCTCTTCAGGGAAGCCTATCCTACCTCTACCTAACCGCTGAATTATCACTTTCTCAAACAACTCATTCCCACAAAGCTACCACCTTTTTTATCACTTGTCCCTCCCTTTTAGATTGTAAGCTCTCGTGAGCAGGACCAAAAATTGTATTGTAACTGTAATGTCTTCCTTATATTGTATAGTGCTGCGAAAACTGTTGGCACTATATAAATCCTGTATAACAACAACTAGTTTCAGAGAAAGGCATACAGAGGATCCTTTTAAGGCTAACAAAGGTCATAGCTTTTGGTGGGAATTGACATCTTTTTCTGGTTGCCTGAAAAAGGCAACCAGAAAAAGGGAAGGCTGTCAAATCAGTGATATCCTAAAGCAGGGGTAGCCAAACTTTGGTCCTCCAGCTGTGGTAGAACTACAAATTCCAGTAGTCATTGCAAGGCTGACAGACACATGTGTGACTCTCCAGATGCATGATTGGATTTGTAGTTTCACCACAGCTGGTGGGCCGCAGTTTGCCTAACCCTGTCCTAAAGCAAAGTGAGACGGTTGATAGTTTATATGTACAAACATACCCGGCATTGTAAACCATAGGAACAGCTTCGTCTAGCCCAGAACTTAAAATTCATAGCTGAAATTGCAGTCAGTTTATTTCTAAACCCGAGGGTGCCATCTAGGGGACAGAATACAACTTACCACATCAGGAATGTGATGAGGGTTCATCTTGTTAACAAAGTCATCATTTACGTTACAGTTTGCCAAATCAAATCTGAAAAAAAAAATTTGCAAAAAAAAAAAAAAACAAACAATGAATTACAATTGCGAATAAGGAATCGGAAACACAAACAACTTTAAAGTGGGAAAACTTATTCTGCTAAGCTTGGTATTATTTGCAAGTAGCTGCACAAAGCAGATCATTAGGGAAAAGCAGTGCTGGGATGCCTGGGAGGTGTGTGTAATTTAGCAATACACCCACACACTCTCCAATGGGAACAGAGTCTCTGAGCACTCCAAATAACAAACTGCTCAGGAACAGAAGTGACAGCCAGCGCTACAGGGCACACAAACGGTTCTAAAATAAAACACGAATATACCCTATGGAGTTTACTGTAAGGTAAACAGTCGTTCTGCATAGCAGCTCGCTGAACATGTTCTATATATATTATATATATATATATATATATAAATAGGACTAAAACACAGCAAGCAATTACTCTCCTGAAAATGTTGCTGCTATCTATAGATCAAGAAGAAGGTCATGCTGCATCCACTACTTTAACAGAACAAATACAAATACCTTTGTAATAGATTTCCTATAAAGATCAGGCTTTAGGAGAGAAATAAAAGAGGCGCACGGTGTACCGGGATTTGTTACTAAACATATTATTGGTTACAATGCACTTCTGGAACTGCTGGGCCACATATTCTGACTAATTAGCTGAAGATCACACAAGATGTTCTGGCCTGCTTCAACTTCCAAACCTAATCCAGACATTTCCCATCATACTTGTGCAGTTTTGGGAAATGCTTGCAAAATGCAGATAGAGATTTGAGTCATTATAGTCAATGACACAGAAACTGCAAGAACAAAATGAACAGAAGAAGTTTGTGTGCAGACACTTATTTACTGCTCATCGTGTCATAACATCTAAGAATTGATTAACCACTTGCTGACTGGGGTATTAAACCCCCTTCCCATACAGGCCATTTTTAATTATTTAGCGCTGCGGTACTTTGACTGACATTTATTCCGTCATGCAACGCTGTACTGAAATACATTTTATAGCATTTTTAGGGGACAGATAGAGCTTTCTTTTGGTGGTATTTAAAAACTGTGGTTTTTATTTTTTTACTATACGAAAAAAGTTCTGAAAATTTTTAAAAAAACAAAACCGGTTTCCCTACCTTATGTTATGAAACATTATTACACCATTTTTTGGTAAAATATAGAAAAAGGGGTCACGTCGGGTAAATAACAGCAAAAAGTTTCCCAGCACACTCACCAGCCAGCAAGCAAAAAAATTTCTGCAGAAAATGTGAAAGCCGCACAGCCGCGCCAAGGCACCTCTATATAGTGCGGTCCTAACTCTAAACTATGAGAGTCTCCATCTTGGAACACATGTGGCAAAATATAAAATTGGGTGCAGGTTTGTCAGGAGGAAGCCCAACCTCCCTTAAAAAGGCACAGGGACGCACAAAGGAACCCGCACATCACAACGGCAGCCCCCCATGCGTCACCTCTGTTTTTAACCTTAGCGGTGATACAAGATTTTTTGCATGCTGGCTGGTGAGTGTGCTGGGAAACTTTTTGCTGTTACTGTTTAAAGCCCTTTCCATGTGCACCTTGCTGTAAAGCTGGTAACAAATTGATGAGTGCGTTTGCCATTTGTTTTGCTTGATGTCTGGTAAATAGGCACCAAACATGTCAAGCTTTAAAATTGTCTGCGCCCGCGAAATCGCAAAAAACTACCATGCCTAAAATTGGCCATAGGTGACGCTTTAAAAGCTTTTACATGTATTGTATAAACAGCCATTGTACCACAATGTTCTTCGATGTATAATGTGCACTTTTGTACTAACAAACTTTTTTATTTTTTCCGAAAACAAAATAGAAAATATTTTAAAAAAAAGCTTTTACTCATCAGTTTAGTGTTATCAGTGATTGATGGGCCTAGAATCATTGCTCACACTCCCATGTTTGTGACCCCAAAGGTCACCTTGGGACCCCCAAAGAAACTGATGAAACAGAGATCTGCTTCACCAGCTTTTCTGGCTATAGCAGCCAGAGAAATGACAGCTAAAGGCAGAAGTGATGTAACACACATCGCTTCCACCTTTAGGGCCGGTTCGCACCACAAAGTCTACGTTCCAGAGCGTTCGGCCTCTGGAACGCAAGGTGACCAGCTCCTATCCGTTCTGGTCCAGTGTGATCTGCAAAAATAACGCAAGCACTATTTTTGCAGATCGCACTGGACCAGAACGCAGGCACTTATGTGCCTGTGTTTCGGGTGCAGGCGACTACAGGGGGCGTGGCTGCGGTGCCATTGACTTCAATGCACTGACACGCCCCCTCCCGCCCCTGAACACAGGGAGCCGGCTGCTCTGCGTTCCAGAGGCTAAACGCTCTGGAACACAGACTTTGTGGGCAAAAAAGCCAAGTGCTTTTTGTGGGGAAAAAGGTGACGTGAGTACCTGCACCTTTATGCCCAGAAAAAAAAAAAAAAAGTACTGCCCACACTAATATATGTTCAGGGGCGGGAGGGGGCATGACGGTGCATTGAAGTTCATGGCTCCACAGCCATGCCCCCCACCCGCAGTGTGATCACGCCTGCTTTCCGAGTGCGGCGGCATGGCTTGGCACGTCAATACACCGTCACGCCCCTGAACATATATTAGTGTGGCCAGTGCTTTTTTTCTGGGCATAAAAGGTGCAGGTACTCACTGCACCTTTTTGCCCACAAAAAGCACTTGGCGGCCATCTTTGTTGTGGGCAGGGTTGCATTGCGCTTGCGAACGTTTGGTTCCACCTTTAAAGAAGAACTCCGAGTAAACTTTTTCTTAACCCTTGCAGTGGGGCTAATCCTGCACTGCAAGGGTTAAGTGCTCCTTTTGGTCTAGGTGCAAAAATAACAAAGTTATACACACCTGAACCTTGCAGCCGGCTGGCTATTAGAGTGCTCCAGCCCGTCTCCTCCTCTGCTGAAGGATTGTTATGTGTCTCAGCGTCCTCATGTCCTATAAACAGTGTATAGGATGTGATGACTCAAGGATCCATAGACCACTGGCGCAGAGAGGGAGTGAGACTGGAAGGGCCACTGTAAGAGCCAGCTGACTCAGAGGATCGGGCGAGTATAGCTTTATTATTTTTGTCCCTGTGTATCCCCACTGCACGCGTTAAAGGAGTTCTACTTTAAACTGCTGTATATCTTTGCTGTAACAAAAGCTTGCGGTGCTTTTGTTACAGCAAAACGGTGTCTGTCACAATCCCCACCAGAGACTAATGCTAAGCAGTCATCAGGATGCACACCAACCTTATAAAAGGCCGAGAAGACCTTGCATCTACAGGACTTACACTCAAAGTGGAAAAGTTTAAGCATGTGGTCTTCAAATTCAAAAAGCAGCCCCTATGCCTAAACCAGGATAGCACCTTCTAAGGAATCCCCAGGTAAGAACAAGAAGCCTTTATCCATATCTTGAAAATAACAACAAAGAAACCTTTAGAAATGCTTAGTAATCCCAACCTACAAACACATACTTCTAGATAACTGCTAATACCATTGATAATGGCTTTTTATTCTTTGCATACCTCTTTTCTTTCCCAGTCTTCTGACAGTGGCCATGTTAACTAAGGACGGGTTACTAGCTCTCTCCCTTGACTTCCTGGAACTCTGGCACATGTGACCATGCACATCATCTCAGGGGAGGAAAATGCCTTTCCCTGAGATCTCGTGAGATTACAGGCGAGATTTCCCAGCAATGGACTGCTGATATAACCTTCCCAGGATGCAACACTTCTGTACATTACATCATTTGTTCCAGGAAGTGGATGAACTCGATTTGTTAGTACAAGTTTGTTTAACTAATGAATGTAAGATCCCGATGCTGGCGACGTACACTGTACGTCGTCAGTCACGAAGGGGTTAAGTTAGAGCTGTAAACTGATGTGCTTTTTAGTGAAAGGGTGTAAAAGTCCACTTTAAACCATGTCTGAGATCTCACCTGATAACCTACAACAGAATTTTCCAGCCCCTGCCTACTGGTGAGAAAAGGGGAGAGCAGAGAATGTTACACTGATGGCTGATCTATCTCTTAGGTGTAATGAGACATAAGTATAACTTGCTTCCAATAATCATTTGCTGCAGTTGAGTAGAGGGACTATTCCAGGTACAATGACATTTAATTAGTTTTTTTACTACGGGCGGACGGCAAGAGGTTAATATTATGAAGAACTTTAATTTAAGACTGTTTTAGAACAATAAAATATTTTTAATTGCTTTCACACAGCTATAGTGCAACTACAAATCCGATCATGCATCTGCCTCTGGGATCATTTAACCTATTCATGTTTTCAACCACAATCGCGTGGGACTGCGAAGGCGGTATTGCGGCGGAAAGCCGTGCGATCTGCCTGGTGCGAATGAAGTGCCATTAGAAAATAATGCCCCCTGCTCTGTCACCGCTCCTCACCCCCCACTGATACCGCTCCA
>NW_017306404.1:1335343-1337624 GCF_000935625.1 Nanorana parkeri | reverse complement strand
ACCGCTCCACGCCCCCTGCTCGCACCGCTCCACGCCCCCCGCTCTGTCACCGCTCCACGCCCCCTGCTCGCACCGCTCCACGCCCCCTGCTCTCGCTTGCCCGGCGCCCGGAACTAAATGTCCCGGACGACACGAATCCAAGCATCGGCGCTATGTATCAGGGCATTTTCACAAGTACTTGTGAAAATGCCTTGTATCGGTCCTGATACCAATGCTAGCATCGGTACATCCCTACATTTAACCAAAAATAACTGATTATACATCTAACCATACGTGTACACCACATACATATAGTGCTAAAGATTAAAAAAAATTATAGCATACCCCTGAACCAGATCACCAGGATTCAACAAATGTCCCAAGTGCGTTCGACAGTGGTACTGTTGGCTCGTGTTCATCTCTGATGTTTTTTGAACCCAAACCTCAGCAAGTGTATGCTGTGTAAAAATGTAGAAAATAAGTGGTATATTATGCAGTGAATACATGATCAAAAACTTCTCTTATTGCAGCCCCATAGAAATCAAAGCGGTTCTACTGCACATGCAATGGGAAGACTTTGTGCCAGAAGTCAAAGTATACAGCTGAGGAGGAGGGTGGATCACATCATCTATAAGACAGGGCAGAAACAATTTGCAAAGTGCATCAACTTGTAGCAACCAAGAACTCCATTTACTGGAGTCAGGCTGTCAATATAGTGACTCGGAGTTATCGCACTTTATATGGCATTCCTGAAGAGTCAAACCAGGTTTCTATGATGTGACCATAGCCAAAAACAAGAATTGCCCTTTTTTTTTTTTCTTCGGTGCAAGGATACTTAAAAGGGGTTTGCATTGAAAATCCATAGCCATTTTTGAAGTCCTCCATCACCTGTAATATCATTACTTTGCAGCAAAGGAACTAGATTTTAATTTTTACCAATATAAGAAATTGAGTATGAGAACAAAATGTTTTGGTGATTTTTTTTTTTTACATGCAGTCACTAAAGCCTTGGTTCTCAACTGGTGGGTCATGACCCAAAAGTGGGTCCCCGTGTGCCGTACACTTTTCTAGGTGAGAGACTCCTCAGCCTCCCCCTAGCGCAGCACTGTCAGTTCTTGAAAATATGCTGCCTGACCCTACGTTTCAGCTTGAGGTGGGGTTGGCAGGAAGTATGGCTAAAAGGGAGCTCCATCCATAGGTGTATTGTTTACAGCTCCCTCACGTACCCTGCAGAGGTGCCTGAACTGCAGTGAGGTCACATTCTGGCTCCCAGCACCTCTACAGGGGATGTAAGGGAGCTGTACCAGCAATGAACATATAGATGGAGCTCCATCACAGCACAGGAGCCTACACCTGACCCCAGGCTAAGGATTCACTCCAGTTCTCCAGGTAGGGAGACTGGGTGCAAAAAAAGCAAAAAAAAAATAAACATTTTTTTCGACTGTGAGAAAATGTCCGAGTGTTTGAGATTGTGGTTGTGTGTGTCTGTCAGTATTTTTGAGGATCCATTCACACTAATACGGTGCAATAATCACACAGTTACGTGCAATTAATGCATTGTGCCATGCAAACGCATCTACTGCATGTTCTGGTGTGGAAGGTATTTTGCATTGCCATTAATGTAAGTGACACCCCAAACACACCTCACGCCCACAGTCCGATAGCATGCACCTGAACGCTCGGTACAGCAGTGCCGTGCGTTCCATTGCAGTGCGACTTGGGTCGTGATTAAATGACCAAGGACAATTGTGGGTCCTGAAGTTACACAGGTTGAGAACCACTGCACTAAAGGATATATACAAATAGAGGGTTTCTAGTAAAACCCTATATGGCAAGGTTGTTCAACCCTGTTCTTTTTTTTTTTTTTTGTGCTCCTTTGGGTCAGTTTTGCTATGAATTCCAACAAAGACAGATGTGATGTTCATTCTACTGAGAGAGAGATAAAAGTCCGAAGCGCCTAAAAAATGACTAGTCCTATTTTAGTGACCCAACATGGGCACCAAAACATAGAACACAGTTCACATAAACAGGGTGGTCTGGCGTCCAAAAGCATTCTGGGAAGAAAATAGAAGTGAAGACATACCTTGTTCGATCTCACTCCAGCACCTGCTCCTAGTTTCCGGTCTCTGACAATATCTACATCCATCACAATGAACTCTTCCAGTTGTTTGGGATGAAACAAGCTGTTAAACGGTTGTCGCCAATATGTGTTCCCATCAACTTCTGCAACTATGAGCGAGGGAGAGAAAAACGACATTTAAAAACAAACATATCTTTTTTGATTTGATTTTTTTTTTTTTTT
>NW_017306404.1:1333743-1335321 GCF_000935625.1 Nanorana parkeri | reverse complement strand
CAGAAGGAGTGCTCAGCGGCGGCCTTCTTGGCAACCACAAGGCGCCTCGGTTTACAGTGCTTCCACTGGCCGCACATCTCCCCCTCCAGAGACCCTCCGTCTGGAGACATCAGGCCGGCACCCCAGAGCAGAGCAGCAGCACAGAATGTACAGGTATAATGCAGCAAAACTGCACCTGAACTCCGCAGCTACTTTAGAAATATTGCCTGCTGTTTCTGTCCTGTGCTTTATTTTGCATTGTTTTATAATGCATTGCTGGGATTTGTAGACCTCTATAGCTGATTGTATTGTTCTGCATTACTTTATAATGTATTGCTGGGATTTATAGTCCTCTATAGCTGGTGGTAGTCTGCATTGCCATATAATGTATTGCTGAGACTTGTAGTCCCTTTACAGCAGGTAGTGGGCTGGTGCAATAGCCAGACTGCTATTGGCCATTTCAAATTGCAATAGCAGGCTGGCTATTGTACCCACCCACCGCTTGCTGTGCCCTCCTCCCAGCGTGGAGGAGAGAGCTATAGGATCCAACCAACTAATCGATAATGAAAATAGTTGACAAGTATTCTCATCATCGATTAGTTGGTTGCAGCCCAACATGGGTTAAGTGCTAATTTTTTCTAGGGGACTCAAATAAAGCAGTTTTACTTACCCGATCCCAGCTCCTGCGGCGGTCAATAAACCTGCATAAGATGTGATGAGAGTCTGTAGACCACTGCAGCAAAAAGAGAAGAGAAGAAGCCTGCAGGGACAAATCAAGCAGTCTGGAGGGAGCTTGCGGGACAAAGGATCAAGTAAGTGAAACAGTTTTCATAGCGTCCACTAGACAAAACGAGCACTACCCCTTGCAGTGCGGGGGGTAATCCAACTGCAAGGGTACCTTTTTTGTTTGCCTGGAGGTGGGCTTTAAATATTTAAACTTTAACTGTGATTATAAACATTAAATTATGGAATATTAAAGGGTTGTATGAAAATTGACCCTGAAGTGTCCCTAGACGTGATTCATGCTTCAGAAAACAAAAATAAGCTTGAGGAGGTTCACTTTCAGGCAAGGGGTGACCTCACTGACATACTTTATTAAGGCAATACAAAGTTGGCTTGTCAAGTCTAATGCAGCCAAGAAAGAAGTAACAACATAGACCATTTAAATGTCTTTTTAAACTACAATCAAATTGAACTCGTGTGTATAGTAACCCCCTGCACCTTCCTCCCAGGGCGATCTGTTATTTTCTTGCTGTTTATCTTGTTTTATAATTAGCACTCAGAGGGCCTATTTACAAAGACAGATAGAATGAATGCTCTTCATTTTACTGCATTTTATCCTATTTCATCACGAACAGTCTCCTAATTTTCCACCAATTTAAATAATTTTGACACAGGCTGCAGTAAAGTGAAGCATAAACAATGGAGAAACACAAACATGAGCAGTATAAAAAAACAAAAACTGGAAAGTGACAAAAAATATGTCATTTTGGGAAACATTCTCCAGCTTTCATTGATTTACATCACGCTGTACATTCTTGTTGTCAATACTGGAGAAATTATCGTGCGTGTGTGTGTGTGTGTGTGTGTGTGTGTGTG
>NW_017306404.1:1332329-1333237 GCF_000935625.1 Nanorana parkeri | reverse complement strand
TATATATATATATATATATTAGGGTTGCACAGATACCAAGTACAGTACTCGATACAAGTACATGTACCGATACTTTTGAGCTCCAAGACCAGACTAGAGAAAAATTAGGAGGCAGCTGTCATTTGTAAGGAGCACGCGGAGCTCCTGGGATTTGTACATCTCTGTTTTAAATGTACAAATTTGTTTTTATAAATATAAATAAAAGGGATGCACAGATATCAGTTATGCAAGTACGAGTACTGGTATTTGCTGAGTACTTACAAGTACTGATACATCTTTGTTTATGGCCACGTGACAGTTTTTCTAAAACAATACAGAGTAATGATTTCAGGACAGTGGTGGAGCGCCAGAGCTAGTTACCAGCTGCAACCGCTGCAACTCAGCCTCCTGTGACAGCGTGTGTCAAGAGAGGAGTGGGTACAAACACTCAGCGATCAGTGACAACTGAGTGTTTGTAGATAATTGAGGATATGGTATGGTTAATATATCCTCAATTATGAATGAATGGGAAGTGATCTACATCACCTCCTGTTTATTCATAGTTGTAGTTATAGTAATCATACTATATTCTCAATTTATCAATGAACAGGAACACTCATAGAGGATTCCTGTTGATTGATAACAGGGTATACAGAAAAAGAGAGTGAGGACTGTGTTCTCAATCTCTTTTTCTATTTTAAAAGGGAAATATCAGGGGTCTGTTTAGACCCCTAACATTTCCCCGAAGCCCCCCCGAAAAGTAAAGTAAAAAATAAAAATATTTGATTAAAAAAATAAATAAAAATATACAAAAATTTAAAAGTTTATAAAAAATACATTAAAATATTTTAAAAATTAAAATAAAAAAACATTTTCGGTATCTGTTTCGGCCTGACAATTTTTTCTATTTCGGTTTCCTTTCGGTTTTT
>NW_017306404.1:1269531-1329003 GCF_000935625.1 Nanorana parkeri | reverse complement strand
AGCGGGGTCATCTGGCAGTCTCCGGCCACCTAAATTAGGACCCGGAGACTGCCAGATGACCCCGCTCGGAGCGCCGCACACCGGAGCAGCAGTGACGCGACGCTCGGCGAGGTAAGTAAGATGACACATGGCGCTGACTCGAGTATAAGCCGAGGGGGGCACTTTTCACCCAAAAAAATGGGCTGAAAATCTTGGCTTATACTCGAGTATATACGGTATATATTTTTTTATCAGAGCCAAACATTTATGTGAATTATTGATTTGTAATACCAGTATTCCACATGCAGGTGGCACTGAAAGCAAATATCTGACAGCTTCATTGAATGAGTGGGAAAATTAGATTGCTTAGTATTACTACAAAAAGGTAAGACCAACAAAAAATCCCAGTAGTTATCAGGCAAACATTGCTGAAAACATAAGGGACGTATACTGTAATTTTAGAAGTTGGTATTACTGCAGCTATTATCTTTAACTATATATTATATAAATAAAAATTGCATTTTTACATGTTTGCGCTTCTATATTTTATTACTGTAATAAATATTTACTGTAGATATCTAGATTGGCCACAAGATGGAGCTCTTAATGCTTTTACTCTGCTATATAAATCAGACCCATATTGAGTACACTGTTTTCAATAAGTCTGAGGTGCATTGTAAGGCTACATTTACACAGAGGTATTATGTGAGGCTGAGGATTACTGCGGCAAAAACATACGGATTCTTAGGGCAGGAATCCCAGTTGCTTTCATATAGAAATGGCCGCTGTGCCCATTCAGGCTAATGAAAGGCTGACAGCGGCAGTCTGCATGTAATTAAACATGGAACGGTTGCCTGGGGTTTGGGATAGAGGATTGTCCCTAGACCGCCAATGGTATCTGTAGGTAGACACCTGGTATTCTTGCTGCAAGAATTCGTAGGTTCTTGCTGCAGGTATCCCCAGCCGCAGTACTGAGCAACTGCTATTTAGCACTGCAAATCCTGTATATGTAACATGCAAATAGATTTACATGCACAATGACACCCAATCAGCAATCAAACTGTAATCTCATGTAAAGGACATCTGATTTGGAAATATGCGCTGTGACATACTCCTAGGGCAACCTTCTACAATTGAATGGAAATTACTCAGTAATCTAAGCCACTTGATTATGAAGCATGCAATGGTAATAATGAACATACAGATAGGACAAGACAGCACAGGGGTGGCCTCCTGTCCGGTTGCACGCTTGAGGCAGAGTTGTATTGCTTAAAAAGGAAACTCCACTTAAAAAAATTTAAAAAATTGTACAAGTAAAAAAAAGAAAAAGAAGAATATAGTACACATCATTGATACACAATTGTAATTTAATATTATTTCAAAAGTACCTTTCCATTTAATCTGCAGTGGCAGTAGTTTTCTAAAACTATCAAAACACAATTCAATGCAATATGGCAACCTGGAGGCGTTATGTACACAATGGGTGTACAGAATACCCCCAGAAATGTCCTCCTCCGGTGATTGGCTGACTGATTTCTGCACAAAAATACACTAACATTTTCGGCATCTCTTGCAATAGGAATTTCATTTTTGGTGACAATGGTGAGATACTCCCTAAGGGTTAATTACTACTAAAGGGATGCTGACACTTAGTCATTAGAACACAAAGTCCACCAGCTAATAATGTAAACAGAACCTCCCATTCAGGATCAGTCTGGAAAGGACATGCTGCAACAAACAGCCATTTCCTCAGAACAGAAACAAGTAGGAATCTGCAACAATGTTTGTTAAAATCCTTGCAAAGTACATTATGTTCTCCACAAAAGTGGAGCTACACTTTAACTACAGTATAGCCAAGCTCTGCTGTCTAGGAAGGCTACGTAATTATCAGGACTAGACACTCAGGAATACAAATCCATACAAATTACTGTCAAGTGGGGATAGGTCCTGTGCAAATTCTAACTAGACCAACCTCAAACTTACAGGAATATTCTTCAGTTGGGAATTGGGAATAATGGCAGTGGGGCAATGCAGAAAAAATAGGATTTTTGTACTCACCGTAAAATCCTTTTCTCTCCGTTCATTGAAGGACACAGGCAACAGATCGTAGATCCTGAATGGTAGGGTAATATCGCCACCTGCAGGAGAAGGACGCTAGGCACAAAACTAAAGACCAATTACAGCCTAGGGGCGGCCCCTGCCGGTGGCCAAACCCCCCACCTGCTGACAAGTCTCCAGTTTAGTAACAAGCAGTTAGGAGTGTACACCCCATAAAGAGGGCGGGGCCTGTGTCCTTCAATGAACGGAGAGAAAAGGATTTTACGGTGAGTACAAAAATCCTATTTTCTCTCCCGTTCATTGAAGGACACAGGCAACAGATCGTAGATCCTGAATGGTAGGGACGTCACCAAGCAGTAACACACTGAGGGATGGGCAACAACAAACAAAACACCCAAAAGACCCCTCAAGCGCCGCCTGCAACACTTTGCGCCCCAAACCAGCATCCGCCGATGCTCACACGTCCACCTTGTAGAACTTAACAAAGGTGTGAACAGAAGACCAAGTAGCGGCCTTACAAACCTGAGAAACAGAGGCCCCGTGGCGGAAAGCCCAGGAAGCCCCAACAGCCCTAGGAGAATGGGCAGTGACAGGAAATGGAGGCTCACGCCCCTTAACGGCGTACGCCTGAGTCACAACAGTACGTATCCACCTAGAGATGGTAGCCGCCGACGCGGCCCGACCCTTACGAGGACCCTCCGTGAGCACGAACAGGGAGTCGGTCCCGCGGAAAGAAGCCGTAGCTTCCAAATAAACACAAAGAGCGCGAACCACATCCAAACAGTGGAGCGCACGCTCCTTCCTATGAACCGGCTTTGGACACAGGGAAGGTAAGACAATGTCCTCATTCAGATGTAATGCCGACACAACCTTCGGCAGGAACGCCGGCCGAGGACGGAGAACCGCCTCGTCCCGATGCAAAACCAGCATTGGGGACTTGCAGGACAAGGCAGCCAACTCCGACACCCGCCGAACGGAAGTGATGGCCACCAAAAAGGCCACTTTCTGTGACAAAGATATAAGCGGAATCTCCCGAAGAGGCTCAAACGGGGATTCCTGCAACCCGAAAGCACGAGATTCAAATCCCACGGAACCAAAGGCACGCGGCCAGGGGGAGCAATGCGTGTCACCCCCTAAACAAATGTGGGGGGTTTGGCCACCGGCAGGGGCCGCCCCTAGGCTGTAATTGGTCTTTAGTTTTGTGCCTAGCGTCCTTCTCCTGCAGGTGGCGATATTACCCTACCATTCAGGATCTACGATCTGTTGCCTGTGTCCTTCAATGAACGGGAGAGAAAGTAAGTCTCAGCTAGGGGCGATGTAGCTAAAATAACCTGTTATTAGTAGCCAATTTTGCTCTCCGCCTTGCCTGTCATTTTGTTTTTAAAGTAGAACTATGGGGTTAGGGCTTTTCCCCATAGTTCTCCTAAGGGTAACGGGAGGACACAAACTAGCGTCCTGCCGTCACCCAAAGCTCAGTATACCGCGAGCTACAGCTCGCAGTGCACTGAGACGCCCCAGCCGGAACTGATCCCGACAATTCTGTCTGGATCCACCCAGCTGCGTGAGTGACAGCTGGCTCTGCCTATCTAGAGGCAGAGCCAGCTGTACCTGCCCCCTCCCCCGTCTGCTCTGCCAGTCAGCGCTGGAGGATCAGACATGGGAGGGGGGGGAATCCCTGCAGGGAGCCGTGAGTGACAGTCACGGCTCTCTGCACGGATATATCGAGAAGTGAGCGAGCGCCGGTATATGTTCGCTCACTTTCCGATCTATGAAAATCACTCGCCTCATAATTCTCCTTTAACAGGCGGAGACCCACTTTAAACACAAATAATTCATATGGCACTATCTTCTAGAAACAACTGTGCTATAATAAACCCACAGATCATGATTTGGGACCATTTCAAAGGTTTAAACATTGACTGTAGCACATCAGATAATGTTTGTGCAAGATTCTACATGCTCTCATTCACTGCTCCTTTCACAATAAGTGGTTTTATCGGAATGTTCCAATGGAATGTGGATGCCACAGGTAACGCACCTGCAAAATCTACACAGCTCATAAACGGCAGAATGCCCTTGTTCCCTAAAAAACGTAATACAACCACTGGCTTCAAATACCCAAAGGATATTTCTTATGTAGTAAACCACTACTACTCTAAAGTTATTAGCTAGCTGTGGCACGCACCTTTACATGAAAGGATTGTTTTACAGTCAGTACAGATTATGCTGAAAGTAACACACATTGGGGGGAATTTATCAAAACAGGAGCAGACAGACTCTGGAGCAGTTGCCATGGCAACCAATCAGCATCTTTCTTTAATTTTTAAGGCTTAACTGAACAAACTGAAAAAAGAAGCTGATGTGCAACTGCTCTACATTTTGTCTGCTCCAGTTTTTTGTTGTTTTTTTTAATCGTAAATCAATTTTTTTTTCTGTTTTAACACAATATCATTACATTTTTGATAGAATATTTACATTCTTATTTTCCTGTATGGAAAGAAACACTCTGGCAGAGCACTGTAACATCAAAAAGAATCATTCTCAAGTGACACTTACTCTGCAGAGTACTGGGATCAATCAGATGAATGGTACTTGTTACCCGGACACACACACAGATCTGGTTCATGTTCCCAAGGCTTTGAGCTAGTTTTGGCGAGAGACACACCACATTATCCTGCACACAACATGAAAAAGACAAGACAGTAAATTATCAATTTGCAAGGCAGACACTTTAAACACAATTTAAGCTGGCCATACACTGTTTCTGTTCACTTGGCCAAAATTTGACCAGTGTGTGGCCCAGGTCACCAACCTCTCCATGTGACAAAAGTTGACTTACTAATTGACTTTTGTTGATTGAAAATTTGTTGTTGAAATTCTTGGCCAAACGGTGACGGTGCAGCCCCAGTCTATGGACATTAAAGTGTTTACATAGTCTTAAAGTGACACTAAACTCTGGAGTTCAACCCTAAAAATACATTAACTACAATGTATCTTACTTGTGTATCACTCGGCTGTAGATACTCAAATCACCTCTGAATTCATGCCGACACCGTCCTTCCTTCTGGAGGGTGGCTACATTATTATTATACAGGATTTATATAGCGCCAACATTTTGTGCAGCGCTTTACAACATAGGGAAGACATTATAATTACAATACAATTCAAGACACAATGGTAAGGAAGGCCCTGAGGGCTTACAATCTAAAAAGGGAGAGGCAAGTGATACAGGAGGAGGTAGCTGTGTGGGGATGAATTGTTTGAGGAAGAGATAGTTCAGTGGTTAGTTTGAGGTGGGATAGGCTTCCCTGAAGGGATCTTTAGTGAGCGCCTAAAGGCAGTCAGAGTAGGAGACAGACGGACAGGTTGGGGTTCCAAAGAATGGGAGAGACTCTAGAGAAGTCCTGAAGGAGAGAATGGGGGGAGATGACGAGGGAGCTAGAGAGTGGGTGGTCTTGGGAGGAGCGGAGAGGGCGGTTAGGGTGATACTTTGAGACCAGGTTTGAGATATAGCCGGGGGCGAGTTGTGGATGGCTTTGTAAGTGGTTGTTAATATTTTGAATTTTATCCTTTGGGCGAGTGGAAGCCAGTGCAGGGATTGGCAGAGGGGGGTTGCAGACACTGAGCGGTTGGTTAGGTGAATGAGTCTAGCCGCTGCATTCAGGATAGACTGAAGGGGGGATAGCCTGTGTAGAGGTAAGCCAACGAGGAGGGAGTTACAATAGTGAAGACGAGATATAACAAGTGAGTGGATGAGTAATTTTGCGGTTTCATTGGACAGGAAGGGGCGTATTTTGGAGATGTTACGAAGGTGAAAACAGCAGGATTTAGATAGTGATTGTTCCCCATGTTCCCTGTGTGTGTTGTAAAGTATCCACTGCTCCATGCTCGCTCCTGTGATGGACTACAATCTCATGTTTAGTTTACTCATTTGCATTGAGATTCTAGTCCATCACAGGAGTGAGCTTGGAGTGGTGGCTACTTTACAACACATTTTTGTATTTTACAGTTAAGGTACTTGAATACATTTTTAAGATTTAACTCCTGAGTTTAGTATCACTTTAGGGTTAGAGTGAAGAGGTTAAAAAATACGTAGAGCCAAAACTTGCTACTGCAGGCTACATAAGTTCACGTCGCATGGGGGGCTGGCAATTTGTATTTTCTGTACTTGCTGAAAATGTTCTAAGGCTGATTAAAAATGAAAAGCTATCCCATCACATTCCAAACCAGTTTCCCAATTTAAGATGCTCTAGGGGGTGCTGTCATGACTTGCGGATGGCACCGTTTAGAGAAAACCATATGTAGAGAAGATAGTCACCAGCACACCAGAATCCACTTTATCGCTCTGTCCTTATTGACGTTCAGATAAACATGGTATCACATGAAGATGTAACATTTCGGAACCACATGTATTTCCGAAATGTTGCATCCTCATGTAATACCATGTTTATCTGAATGTCAATAAGGACAGAGTGATAAAGTGGATTCTGGTGTGCTGGTGACTATCTTTTCTACATAGTAACTAATGCAGCCACCACATCTATAAACTGGTAAGCTGCAATATATTACATCTTTTGATCTTGAGCTTAGATATCATGTAAGAAGTTGCCTACGAGTCCAACAGACAATGTAGGGGTGCTCAGCCTGCAGCATTGTGTGATACATGGATCTGGGTCTCCTATGTAACCTGTACAGCAGTGGGTATATTATTCCCGTCGAATTTTGAAGGTCAGTGAGCAGGTTTTTCCACTAGGCTGTAAACATTTTCCACTGGATGCAGTTGTAAATACCAGTAACATATTACAGGGCAGTCAACCACATCAGACGCTGTGACAGTCGTATTTTAGGGCTCAGTATGTTGCTAATTTTAGGTATAAAACAAAATGTATCCCATAAGGAAGACATCAGAGAAATATACAATTGGTTGATGCCTACTTTAAAGTAATAATAAACTCTCAAACTGTTTTTCAATAATGTATACAGATCAAACAAATGTAAAGCAGTGCTTTGCTGGGCAATGTATATTTTGCCCAAACACAATCATCATGTTTCTGAACAGCTGCTTCCAAGTCTCTCAGCTTCCCTGAACTTCCTGTCCGGTACAAGCTCACAAAGGACAGCGCAGACTTCAGCAACTGTTCATTTACTAGCTTGGATAAGGAACACAAAACAAAATAAATAAATAAAGAGCGCTACAACTGTAAGTTTGGTAAAGACTCACGTTTGGGCTGTTGCCATGTCTCAGGGGAAAAAAAACACAGATGTCCCTGTTCAAATGTGAACTGGCAGAGCCAGATGACGTGGAAACGACGAGTGCCTAAGTGGACTTTAACTGATGTTGAGAGTGGGTGCTGTCCTCTGCACGGACTCAGCTGGCCAGGCTGAGCCGTTGCGGCAGACAAAAACACACAGAGGCCGTCAGAGTGTCAGGTGGCTCGGAAGACAGAGCGGTCCTGCGGCGCTGTGAGTCCGCGATCTGATGTCGTTCAGTCACTGTGTGGTGGTGACAAGGGGAACTTAGAGTAATCTGTGCGAAGGGATCTCTGTAGACGGCGGCTACGTGTTTCGAGGCGAAGCCTCTTTGTCAAGCCTGGATTAGTAGCGAGAAAGAATTTGCGGGAAACACTCTAACCTTTTAAATTTGACAGCTGGGAGGAGAAACAGCTGTCACGCTAACTTGACAGGTGGAGGATGACGAGGAGGGCGAGTCCAACATATGTGCACACCCCTATACTGCATACTGGGGTAAGAGGGTATATTGTGCGGACATAAAAAACGTACAGGTAGATTCTCATATTTAGTCCTGCTGCACATGAAAGTGTCCCTGAAACTTGTTGGAAGACATATGTATTAAAAGCAGCAAAGTGCTGAGTATGAGTTTTCCTGTTATGTGACTCAAGTATAATAAAAGGTATACATGAAAATACAACCGCCATTGTAAAGGCAGTAACAAAAAGGTTGAAAAGTGATAATTTCTACATCAGAAGGAGAACATTAATACGTTAGTGTTTATTAAAATGATTAATGTTCTCCTTCTGACCTTCATCCGCAATTTCGTTTTCAGAAATTCACATTCATTTTCATTCGTCATTTCTGTTATTCGGAAATTCGGAAACATCCGAAACCCGGAACAACGAAAATTTGTCCGAAAAACAAATTTTTCCAAAACGTATTGCACATGTCTACTAGCTACCTGGCTGTTAATCTGCCTGCTAGTTTCTGCTTTCTAAGTTACTGAGCTGAGAAAAGTAAAGGTCAAGAACATCTGAGTGAAGACGTCCTTGTTCCATGCCAGTGCCTCAAAGCAAGAGGGTCAGCATGAAAGCCTAGCAAGCATTCGGAAGGATAGGTCAGCAATGACCCGAGTCTGCACTGTACATACTGTTCAATCAGTGCTACTGGGGACACACTACAGAGTACACTATGTGTGGACAAAGAATATGATACTGAGTTCCTTTTTGCATTCACTGAGAGGCTATATGAACAATGCCAAGTACTACATGCACAAAAAAAAAAAAAAAAAACTGAGCTCCTTTCAGCCCACAGTGAAAAGAATTTGCTTGACACAGAAAGCAGACAAGGCACAATACCCTCATGTATTTTCAGCAGAACTAACCTTGCATACTGGAACTATTTCCACCGAAAAGGTGCTTTTATAATTGAAGGTGTTTGAATGGATATCATGAGAGATAAGGCGCTGGGATGCTTTGGATCTAAAACAGAAGACAGCATTTTTTTTTGTTAGCAGTCACAGGAGTAATGCAATTGCAAACAGATATTTAAAAATCGGAAATAGTGACACTGAACTCAAGGTGTATCAGTGTCTGTCTTTTTTAGCAACAGTGGCCTCAAGGTAAGAAAACCTAGCACTCCATTGTTAAAAGTAAAGCATTAACAAAGTAAAGCATTAAAAAAGCACAACTGGAATTTACTAAAATGCATATTGACAAGCCACAGTGCTTCTAGGAGAATGTCCTTGGAACAGAGGAGACAAAGCTAATTTTTTGGCAAGTCAAATCAGTTCTATGTTCAGATGAAAAAAAATGAAGCTTTTAACCCTTTCGCTGCCAAGGACGTATGGCATACGGACCTACAAAAGTGTAGTTGAAAATCAAATCAATAGGAAAAAATTGCAGAAAATGCAAAAATGGCTTGGCCAGCTGATTTGAAAAATGTTCCGGAGGGCTTGGCAGCGAAAGGGTTAAAGAAAAGAGCAGGCTTTGTTATGTTCTGGGACTTCTTTGCTGCATCTGGCACGGGGAATTTTGAAGTAAAGCATATGGCCCAGTGTCTGAAAATACTGTCTCAGTCCATCCTCATGGGTCCTCCAACAGGA
Source organism: Nanorana parkeri (assembly GCF_000935625.1). NCBI lineage: Eukaryota > Metazoa > Chordata > Amphibia > Anura > Dicroglossidae > Nanorana > Nanorana parkeri. The sequence goes on along the minus strand of NW_017306404.1, from coordinate 1,319,630 downwards.
TAATGACCAATGCAGTTGGCAGGACTAGGTGTGGCCAGGTGCTGATTGACAAGCTACAGGCTTGGGAATCAGCAGCGACAATGCTGGTAGTTATACCCCATGTAATCTTTTATGATCCCACTATTATGCAATTAGGCACAGCCTACATGAGAGTGGCAACTCTGTTCTGAATTTAGGAGAAGTGCAGCATCATTGCCACACCATCAAAGAAAACTGCATCAGATGGTCTTCCCTAGCAGGCTCAGCAGGTACCAGTGGAACAATGAGAAAACTGTAAGTGCAGATGGACTTATACTTAAGTGCTGCAGCACATTTTTAATGGTAGCCCATAGTTCTACTTTAACAATCAATTTGGTATCCTTACGACAAAAGATGAGAGCTAGCAGATGATTTTGGTCACATCAGGTGACAATATTCATGGTGTCACTGTGGACTTAATTTTTCATTACATGAAACTATAATGTTTTCCCCTGCACAAGAGTGAGATTGTGTGCCTTGAATTTCATATAAAAAGATTCCTATTTTCAGATCTGTATCAACTGTTAAATGCAGGCAGCAAATAGCTACCTGATGAACTGATCAGAAACACAATTTTACACTGCTAAATGATATCAAAATACAATTCAAAATGAGCTTTCCAATGAAAAGTCTCAGTATTAGGTGAACGCAAGTCTGGCCAACACAGCTGCAGAACACTAATACCCAACATGTGGCTCCTGATGTGTGTTTTGGGTACATATCACATGGAAACTGATGTGAAAAAAAACTATTTTTATACAGCCGATATGCTACTTTAATACATACCAGACATTCAAAACACTTGGCTTTGATCTAGAAAAAATATAATATTGGCGGCAATAAATAGATAATACAGTTGTCCCAGAGTTTGACACCACATGCTTTCTATTTAGCACTAGAGCGGTAATAAAGCACCTGGAACACACATTTTCCAGCTAGGCAGAAAAAGCCAACAAAGTAAAAGACAAAACTATATATTAAAACAGTTTCCGTGGCAAGAACGTCAAATGTAGTCTTCTCTCATATTTTACAGACATCTGTAAATGTACACAATACATCAAGTATACATCCCACACAGGAGGGATCTTTCATTTAAACCACTAGGTAACACACTGGGACAGCTTCTGCGATTATGTCATGTGCACTCTATGTAGAACAAGAAACGGCCCCTGTCCCGTTTGTGTGCACTAGTAAACATCACTGTGCTTTCTCCCTTCATTCTAGGAGAGGAACACCTACAGTTCAGAACTGGCACAATGTACTCAGGCACTACTTGAGGAATGCCAGCAAACTACCATTTTGCTATAGCTGGCATGTTATTACACAAGATATCTCAATGGGTCATTGTAGGGAATCAACATGTAATCATATAAAGATAGAGGAAGCAATTAAAGCTTAAAGGGTTATTAAACCCTCACATTTTTTTAGCATATATCTACTGCTAGCAAAACAAAAACCTTTTCAAAGAGGTTTAAAGTTACCTGTGTCTTCGCCACGCGCTCCCGTCCGAACATCTGAAAATGTATTGGGTGGCCACAAAGGAACTTGGGGCGGACGCATGCGTAGTTCAGATGTTCGGCCAGGAGACGAGGAGAGACGCAAGGTAAGTTTATGGAGCAGCGTGTGGGACATGAGCGAAGAGGAGGACAGAGCAGTCAGCGCCGGATCAGAGACCTGAAGCAGCGCTGGAGGGTCAGCTAAAAACGACAGTAAGGAAGAAGAAGATCGGATTAAGAGGCATCATTTAAGGTAAGTCCCTACACAAACATTAGGGGGGAAGGGGAAAAAAATCACTTTTTCACTTTAAAATGTATGTACACCCAAAATCTTTTTTTCAGTATGGTTGGTATCATACCTTACTATATATAGTTTTCTTAAGCAAGCAAATTTGGTGTATTTGTTCCAAAATGTCTTGCCTGGAGATTCTGCCAGTAACAGTACTTCCTGCTTCAGGCTGACAGTGCTAAGCAGCTGCCTTACAATTAGCAGCAGCATTGGGAACCAGCCTTGTGCAATCCTTCAGCTGGCTATGCATGCCTCCTTCCAATGCAGTGTTGAATCGTCCTGTAGGACGCTGTTCAACCCCAAAGGTTTAAGAGCCCCCGTGTCCCCCAATGGCCAAGAAAGATAAATGTTTTTATTGCTATCTGGGTCTCCGTTCCATTTTCTGTAAGACATGACATTCTCAGATGCACAACCCAAGTTCCCAATACCAAGCCTACCCAAAGTCAGAGCAGTTTTTATTTTCCCCCCAGCATTGTAAAATCAATGAAGAAGTTATATATGCCCTCGGCCCATTCAGTAAAAAAAAAAAAAAAAGGGCACATGCCAAGTAAGAGACCAGAATTGCCATTGCTCCAGGACCAGATCCGAGGGACAGATGCTGCTCATGCCCGACTGAGGGAGGCGGCATTGCTTCTAAACCTGAGATTTTGTATCACAACAAGGAATAAGATGAAATGTACCTGCAGGGAACCGTACACTGAAGAAATTCCACCATCTTATTTCCATGCTGCTTAGATGCATAATAGAAGTCCAGCCCCTCTGTAAAAGAATATAACAGGTTAGCTGAATACAAGAAATAAAAATGCATGTGGTTATACTTGACAAAAAATATTTTTAATTCAGTTCAACAACTCCTGTAATCAGGGCAATCATGCTTGACAGAACAGCCAAGTCCTGGATCTCCTAGCAGACTAAACTGTAGTTAGACAATTCAGCCTGGTACTGGACCCACACTAACCTTACTCACTGGACAGTGAAGGGGCAAATGTACACTGATGTGGTCATACCTGTGCCCTGCTCTTCTGTAAGCGTGTTAATTCTAGTAGTTCAACAACTCAGTGCAAAGCAATGGAGACTTGATCGGTTTAGAATGCTGGCCCTCCCACTGCCAGCTTGAAGGCTGCCGTTAAGGAGATCACAGGAGGCAGATATCAAGACTGCCCCAAGTACATGAACTAGCTACATGCAAAAATAGTTGAATAATATATGTCATCAATACATAAGTTGATTCAAGTGTTTTTAAAACCTGCTTGCACTTTCAAGATAAGTACAATAACCCATTGTCTGTAGCTCTCCTAAGTGTTACTAGACCTTCTTTTTAGTAGACCTTTACTATTTATTATTATTACATAGTATTTATATAGCGCCAACAGATTGTGCAGCACTTTACAATATAAGGAAGACATTACAATCACAATACAATTCAAGACAAGATGGTAAGGAGGGCCCTGCCCCTGGGGCTTACAATCTAAAAGAGGAGGGGGAAGTGATACATGAGGAGGTAGCTGTGTGGGGAAGAATTGTTTGAGAACGTGATGGTTCAGTGGTTAGGTTGAGGTGCGATAGGCTTCCCTGAAGAGATGAGTCTTTAGGGATCGCCTAAAGGCAGTCAAGGTGGGAGATAGACGGACAGGTTGGGGTAAAGAGTTCCAGAGGATGGGAGACTCTAGAGAAGTCCTGGGGGCGGGTATGGGAGGAGTTGACAAGGGAGCTGGAAAGCAGGAGGTCTTGGAAAGAGCGGAGAGGGCGGTTAGGGTGATATTTAGGAAGACAACTGTGGCTTTTTTCCACACAGATCTGTTTACATACTTGCACATGAAGGGGTGTAGTTAAGCTGGTGTTGGTGGGTTAATGCACGTTTGTTGACAAGATCAGGGAAACTACTTTGGAACATCTTTTCATTAAACCAAATAATAATAACAACAAATAATAGGTATTATAACAACAAAATCCCTTACCATGTATCTCTTTGACACGTAGAGTGTTCTGGTGAAGTCTGTGTTTCAAAATAATTTGCTCCAAATAATAGAAAGTCTTCTTATGTACAACCTGAAGAAAAACAAAGAGAAAACAATGTATATGGGCTAGTAAAACTCTAATGGTTTAACCTAGTTTAAAGGACACACTTTCAAAAAATATAAGGCATGCCCTTTAAATACATTTAACTTTTATATGACATGATAACCATGGTTTAGCATAAAATATTCCCCTTTACTCTATACCAAACATTATGTGGGACATAAAGGAGTGGGGCACTTCGGTTCTTAACCCAATCCTAAAGAGGTTTAGGGCAGTAACCTGAATTCTAACACATGTGCCATTCTTTGCTTAAATGCATTATGCATACAGTAAAAATGGCCAAGGCCAAGACAATTAGTTAAAGTTGAAGTCATAGGCAAATCTTTGGTGGCCATGAACTTGTTTTCCCAATACAAATCTACAAATAGTCTGTGTCTGATCAATTCCCAGCAATAACAATATCAAATGAAAAGCACGACTACATGTTTGATGCTGTGTATGTCTAGTTGTGATGTCCAGCAATTAACTCAATGGAGACATAGGAGGATGAGAAACCACATGTCACTGAGAAGCAGGACACTGAAAATCAATAGCTGTTGAAATCACAATTAAAAGCATGGATGATAGTGATAGGTCTACCGTCCAGGACATTCAACACAATAGCCTGCTGACACCACAGACATAATAATGTCTTAGAGCACCTCATTCATGTCTGTGTTACCTCCTCTCTGTAATGGAGCGACTCTACCCCAGTTTATATGAAATGTCGCCTGACCTTTACAAAGTAAAATACGCCAGTAGGCTGCATTATCACTTCAAACATCAAGAAAAGTGGACTAATCATTGTTCCCGCACACAAGAAGGAGAAATGACAGCTCACAAATTACCCAGAAGGTAACATCTCCTTTTCTTGGAATAGATAAGCCAAAGGCAGTTCAAGACTTGACACCTCTAATTGTATAATTGTAACCAGAACATTTGTGTTTAATGCCACAGAGATAAAGTTTGAGCACACAATGGGCCCAAAGTATAGGGGTACCAAGGTAATGAATATATAAAGATTTCCAAAATATTGGATTATAAAAAAATTAAAAATAAACTTTTAAAGGGTGATGCACATATGTGAGGATCAGCAAATTCTGAAGACCCAAAGCTAACCTATAATAAACCTAGATGAAGGATGAGCACATATTTTAAAGTTTTTATTGCGTTCTATATTGTGTTGTGTACTATAAAAGGACGCTCTGATATCACATTTCTAGCTCTTCAATATTTTTGTTATTGTACGAAATGTAGAAGTATATAGATCAGCCATAGACTAGATCAGCCATAGATTTAAAGACTTTATACCTGATTGATTTTTTCCACTGACATTTGTTTGAGTCACTGTTTTTTACACTCTTTATATCTGATCATTGTTGTAGCTCGGCACATTTAGTTATTCATTTTTCACGTATACACACTCACAGTGGGTGTACATTTCAGTGCCTTGTAGCTGTTAGCTTGCTTATTGGCACAGTTCACTTTCTATATTTAATATAGATCAGCCACTCAAGGGAGCTCAGAATGTCCCCCACAAACATTCACCCTTCTTGTTTAACCCTTTTGCTGGCGGTGCTGTAACCCTCTGTTGACCCGTGTAAAGCCTACTACCTTGCTTACCAGGCTCTGCTACCCCTCCTGCGGGCCCGGAATCGTAGGTGTCGGCAGGAAGCATGAAAACCAAAACCATAACTCTAAACTGCTGACCTGTACAGGCTTTTACAGCATCGACTATGGACAATTTGGGGTACTGCATTCTGTCGGCGTTTAACGAGTACGCAATTTTGTAAGCTTGGCATGTTGGGTATTTACTTGGCACAAGCCCATCATTTATATTTTACAACAATTGCCTATTATATTGTGTTTTTGTGCACTAAAATTAACTTAAGTGTAATTTTACTGAAATTTTGGAATTGATAAAGAGTTGCGCTAATATCATGACACGTAAAAACTTGCAACTGCCACCATTTTATCCTACAGTGTCTGTGCTTTAACGAAATATATAACTCTCTGAGGTTTTAAGTAATTTCAGGCCCTAAATGTGGATTATAACGTGTGCAAAAAAACATCTTGGCAGCGAAAGGGTTAAAGTGACAATGACATCCATTAGGACAGAAGTTTAACATCCCTATACTAGAACTGAAGGTTGCTTTCAAAGGCTTTAAGAAAGGTGCTTGTAGTTTGGTTGAAAGCATTACAAATGTAGGGCTGCAGCTAACGATTATTTTCAAAATCGATTAGTTAGCCCGGTATTACTTTGATTAATCGGTTAATTTAAAAAAAAGGCTCCAGTGATGGACTTCTAGTCTGTATTGATATTGTAGTCCATCACAGGAGCAAGCTTGGCGCGGTGGAAGTAAAAAAAAAAAAGTGTGGTGTGCAATATAGTACATTATACAGCGGCGCAATGCAAAATACCACCAGCTATAGAGGAATCCAGCAAATCGCAGCAATAGTACATTATACAGCGCAATGCAAAATACCAGCAGCTATAGAGGAATACTACAAATCCCAGCAATAGTACATTATACAGCGCAATGCAAAATACCACCAGCTATAGAGGAATACAACAAATCGCAGCAATAGTATACTATAATGTGCTATTGTTGGGATTTGTAGTCCTCTGTAGCTGGTGTTATTCTGCGTTGCGCTGTATAATGTACTATTGCTGGGATTTGTAGTCCTCTGTAGCTGGTGTTATTCTGCGCTGCGCAGTATAATGTACTATTGCTGCGATTTGCTGGATTCCTCTATAGCTGCTGGTATTCGGCATTGCGCCGTATAATCATTATACAGCACACTGCAGAATACCACCAGCTATAGAGGAATCCAGCAAATCGCAGCAATAGTACATTATTGGGGCGGAGTCGTGCGGCGCGGAGTGGAGAAGGAGGAGCGCGGCGAGCCGCAGGCAGGCCACACTAATCGAAATTCAACTATTTCCATGATGGAAAACGTTGACAATTAATTGTTGCAGCTCTATACAAATGCTTTGTCAAGATTGCCTTGTACCTTGGTGTACACACTGCTGTTATCCAACTTGAAGCGTACATGGCCCAACATACATACATAAAAATTCAGCACTAAGCAATGCAAACAACACATACTAGTTCCATATAAAAATCAGGCAAGTTTTACCTTTTGGCGGACCTGGACCACAGCCTTCCAGAAATCCTTAGCTTCCACTCTGTGGCAATCATCACACATTTGTGATTGAACCACATACTCCACTACAAAGACCTGCTGGAGGATTGCGCCATTCATCACCTGTGGGAGAAAAAACAAGCACTTTCACAACCCACGTGCTCCATTACAATCTACAGGCATACAGCTACAGCACAAGCAGGGCAATCCACGGTTTCCTGATTGCACATGCCACTATTATAAAGAGCCGACACACTTATTTCCAAGAAACAAAAGGAAGGATTATTCTTTAGCAAGATATCCAGGACAATTACCCACACACCTGCAATATGCAAGGCCACCTACCTCCTTCTGTATTGTTAGTTTCACTTTAAGTCTCTTTGAATGAGGTTCAGTCCAAATAAAGCCAGCATCTATAAGCCGCACCTGGGTGGAAAGAATATAAGTAGAATTACATTATGCTAATTTCTACAAGGCATGTTTATCACAGGATACATGGAAAAAAAATTCACATCCTTGTCAAAACCATTTCAAATAATACCACATAAAATAGCGTTTGCTTCTTGCATTCAGGGTTTCTACATTCCTAACAACTGAAGACGAGTAAATACATAGGGAGCAAGCATTACAGCTGTTCTGTGCAGATGTTGTGCCTACAGGGCTGTGCCACTAGCACACTTCATTAAAGCTGCACACATGGAGCCATCATTATAAAAGTCTACAGGCTCCTGGCTGCACTGCTACCTGGCCTTTTACTCCAGCTTGCTATGAAAAGCAAGCTACAATAAAAGCATTGGCAAATGTAACTGTGTGCATGTACTCTAGAAAAAAAAACAAAAACACTGAAATATCTTATTATCATTATGTGTGAATTGGAACAATTTACTGAGCGTATTGACCCATGTGAATTGGTTACATTAACCCATTGTATACAGACGCCTCAAGGTACAGAGTACACTATAGTGTCAATAGTCACACACAACAGGAATATTTCTACATATTTTTCAATCAAGTCCAGACACAAACACAAAAGATGGGAATATAAAAAAAAAATTATATTTATTATTATTATAATAAACCAGAGGTGTGCTTTAAGTGAAATTATCATCAACCCTATATTAACTGTTGTGTCTCTACATTTGGGTGTGTGGCAGAGCTGTAGCAAGCTCCTTTTGTGCCCGAGGCAAGAACAGAAATTGTGCCCTCCCAACAGATGTGTGCAGCATGTGACGCCATGTGCCCCGCCTCCGGGATGGCAGTGCACATGCGCAGAATGTGCTAGTGTCCAAATCCACAATAGCATAAAAGTTTGACGAAACTAATGAAAACATTTTTAGTTTCCGTTCATTTAGTCCGAAACTAAATTATAGTCTTTGCACATGTCTAGTAATATGTGTGCATGAGTGTGGGGGGGTTTAATTTATTTCTTATTATTATTGGGGGGGGGGGGTTTACTGTTGGGGGGCTTCAGGAAAATATCAGGGGTCTAAACAGACCTGTGACATTTCCCTTTTGAAATAGAAAAAGAGATTGGAGGACACAGAGTCCTCTGCCCATACCAGCAGGGGAGAGCAGCGGGGATCCGTGGAGAAGCTGGAGCCTGTGCCGCTCCACTTCTCCCTGCCGAGCTGCGGCTGTGTTGGTCTCCCAGCGCCCCTGTTGCCAATGGCATCCTGCGCTCACCATGGCAACAGGGGCGATGGGGCACAACCAGGCCTGCCCTGGGTGCGCCCCCTCTCAGCTGTGCCTGAGGCAAGTGCCTCACTCGCCCCATGGTAGCTAAAGCCCAGGTGTGTGGTCTCTGTTAATGTAGAGCAGGGGTCCCTAAATGGCAGACCATGGTCCGGGACCGAGTAGTGTTTCTATCCAGACTGTGATCGCCAACCTGCGCTAGATGATGGCTGGCTAACAGGGGATTTGACAGCCTCTGAGGTCGGCGCATCCACAGCCAGTCATACCCCTGTGCAGGTCACCATTTCTCCTCAGTCATTGGTTGCTAGGACCGCACCATTCCTAGCAACCAATGACATCAGCTTTGTTCCCCGCCCAGCATTAAGGGAGGATGGAAATGTATAGGTTTAGGATGAGAAATAGTGGTTTTCCAAATGTCTTCTTTATTATGGTGGGGATATTCTTTAAACAAGTAAAACATTTAATATTGTATAAATCTTCATCTTTCGACCGGCAAACCTTTCTTTTCATCTATTTCTACCCATCCCAAATGTTAAAAACAGCTGTAAAGCGATGTGCGACAGCAGATAAGTGATTGAAGCGTGGTTTAAGCGTTTGTGCTGAAACACAATGGTTTCGGTAATCCAGCTTTTCCTATTACTGACTTACAACTTTGGTGTTAAGACGGCACCTGCGACAGCTTTCATAAGCTGCCAGTCAAAACGCGCATCTCCATGTACGCACGTAAAAACGTGCATCAAAATGTGCGCAAAGTGCATAAACACACAAAAAAAACGCACGCTGCTCACACGTGTAGAAACACGCAAAAATGGTGCCGCCTAAGTGTGAATCCGGCCTTAAAGGCATGGCAATAACTGCACTCTACCAAGTCTGTACATCCTTTTACAACTCTGGTCGAAATAAAATGTTTTCTATAGTTTCTCTGAAAAACGTGTCGCTTGTAGCTGGTGAGCTGTGTGGGAAAGTTACAGCCCACAAATTGATAATTTTTCCCCATTATTATGTCTGCCAATCATTTTTCTTGGCCATTATGACTATTTATAGTATCGTAAAAAAAATCCACCAAAACTCAGTCATGCAAAAACCTAGAGTAGAGATGAGCAAATCTTTATAAATCTAATTACTCCCTGATCCCTGACTAATAAAATCCCAGACATTTGTAGCAATTTCTGATAGGATCAGTAACTTATATTTAGAAACGTGATACTGGCACAGACTATGAGCGAACAGCGTCAAGTTTTAAACCATCTGATGCTGAAATCAGGCTCAAGACTTTAATGTTAAAGCTTTTTAGAATCCAACCTCCTAGAACTTAAAAGAACAACTCCGACCATAAGAAATCTTAACCCTTGCAGTGGGGCTACCCTCGCATTGCAAAGGTTAGGTGCTCATTTTGTCTAGGGAGCTAAAATAAGTTATACTCACCTGAACCACGATCCTGGCTTGCTCCTAGACCGGTCCCTTCAGCCTCACTCTCCCCTCAAGCGGTCTGAGGCACATTAGCAGTTATACACTTAGAAACGCGCTAAACATAAAAATTAATTCATTTAAATGTATATTGTTCCCACTTGTGTGGTGACCGCGCAGTACAAAAATGTGCGTCGCCCAAAATAGTCCAACCGCGATATCCCGGCGGATTCCGTGTGTTGGACCCATGGTAATAGCCGCAAACGCGCAGAATCCACGCAGAAAACACAAGCGCCATTTGTGAAGGGATCCTAAGGTCCTGTGAGTCATCACATCCTATACAATGAACACCAGGACCGTGCACTGCCATATATTGCATGACCGGACCGCACTGAGAGTGTGCGGCCCGGTACCATTTGTTCCGCGTGGAACGGTACCGGTCCGCGGACCGGGGGTTGGGGAACACTGGTGTATAGGATGTGAGGACGCCAAAAGACATTCCATCGCTGTAGTAGAGGGCAAGACATGCTGAACTGACTTCTTTAAAGAAGTCATCTTTAAAGAACGTTTAAAAAAACTTTCCCTTGCAGTGGGGGTACCCCAGCATGGCAAGGGTTAAGTGCTCTTTTTTTTTCCGCCGGCGGAGATTGCCACGGGGATGCACGGCCAGCTTCCGGACACCAGAAATAACTACCACTGGCGACTGTGACTGGACGACTTGGTGCCGTGTGTGTCTCTCTCTATGTGACCCCGGGGTCCCAGGTGTGACAAACCAGGGAGGCCGTGTAGCTAACGGTGGGAACTATCCCCGCCCGCCCCTATCCGGCTTTCCGGACACTTCTCCCTCAGATCGCAAGCCAACCCTGCATGATTCATCCTCAGTGGGTCCCCTGATGAAGCTAATGGCGAAACACGTCGGAGCCTATTAAGATAAGCCACACCTAGGATTATTATCTCTTGCTAATAATGTAACCACATCTGGACAAACATTGAATAACATTATGATATGTCGGACCAAATGAATTTTAGAGCTGTATAATCAATGAGTATATAAACATATCCTCTGCAGAGATTTGTTTTACTTTGTTTTATTATGTTTGATTTGAATTATGAATGTATTCACAATAGTACCTAACACTAATAAATGTTGACGCAATTATTTTAACATATCTCTCTTGGATGGTCATTTACACCCTTCCAAAAACCCTTATCTTTCCCCCAATTCTGTTGAACTGGAAAGTGAGCCGAATTGGAGAATTATTCCAAATCAGCTATGTTGTCCTACATTGTTCACTTCCCCTGCCTTCTCCAAACTCCTCACCCTTTAATGAATAACCCTGTTAGTTTTTGAGCAGGAAGGGACTAGAGTCTTTGTCATGTTTTCATTGCCTTAGGTATCGCTATTGGGGAGATTTTCCCTTACTTCCTGTTAGTACAGCCAGTAATAGGTAAAAGCTTCCCAATGGGCACACAGACAAAAGCAGCAAAAACACATTTTTAGTAGCATGGGGAAAGACTGAAAACAAAACGTAAAGCACAACTTCCACTAAAAAGTTTTATTCTTTTATGGACAGATATAGTTCAGCTCTCTCTCATGCATTAACTTTTTGGCTGCCCATGACGTATGCCATGTGTCGCTAGCAGTGGGCTCCTATAAACAAATGCAGAAAAGGTCACTCGCACTCTAGATTAATTTTCAGTCAATGTTTATTGACCTCTCATCGTGTCACATTGTCAAGCGACGTTTCAGAACCACACAGTTCCATCTTCAGGCAAACAACAAGTCTTCACCGACTGTCGGATTTACAATGGAAGAGATTCTGCTGGCTGAAAAACTGCCAGATCGCTTCCAGGGGCCAGTAAACACTGCCCCCACCCCCCACTGCCCAGCTTCCCGGGCTCCACTGCCCCTCCTGGAGGCCCTGGACTGGCATTGCGGGTGTTGGCGGGTAGCAGGGAGAGAGACCAGTAAACATTTGTTTATTGATCTCCTCCCCGCTGAATGGAACCGAAAGTGACGCTGATTGCATCACTTCTTGTTTCTGAGCCGTCATTCCCTGGCTAGAGAAGCCGGGAAGAAGCTAATCAAACACAATATGTACTTGATCAACTTCAATGGGCTGCAAAGGTGACATTAGGGACCCCTAATGACACAACTTAATGAGAACCTGTCACCTCCAATGTGCTACTGCATAGAGGGTTTGTGAACCCCCCATGTGATAGTAATGAAGTAAAAAAAAAAAAAAGAAATGTAAAAATCACCCCAAATTTTTTTTCCAACACCCCCCTGGGTAGCCGATGACCTGTACCATATTTTGTCGCTGTTTCACAAACATCCAGTTTTTAAGCTTGGCATGTTGAGTATCGGTCCCCCCAACCCCCCCCTCCTCATACCCCATTTAAAGTCCCTACCCATACATACATGCATGCAAACATGCGTCGGGGGCGCAAACGTGCAAAAAAGACGATTGCGCCTATTACGCCGCACATGTTACATATCGCCGCGAACGTCGGAGTGAGAGCAATAAGTCTAGGGCCATCAATCACTGATAACACTAAACTGATGAGCGGTAAAAGCTTTTAAAGTGTCGCCTATGGCCAATTTTGGGTATGGTAGTTTTCTGCAATTTCGCGGGTGCGCGCAATTTTAAAGCTTGACATGTTTGGTGTCTATTTACCCGACGTGACCCGATCTTTTATATTTTACCAAAAAACTGGGTAATAATAAATGTTTCCTAACATAATGTAAAAAAAAAACCTTTTTTTTTTTTTCAAAATGTTCTGTAATTGTTCCTAATTATAGTAAAAAATTTAAACACCAGTGGTGTTTAAATACCACTAAAAGAAAGCTCTATCTGTCCCCAAAAAATGGTATAAAATTCATTTCAGTACAGGAATAAACGTCAGTCAAAGTACCGCAGCACTGAATACTGAAAAATGGCCTGGCCAGGAAGGGGGTCTAAACACCTGCTCTTGAAGTGGTTAATAAAGAGTTGCACTAATATCAAGTCGCATAAAAATTTGCAATCGCCGCCATTTTATTCTATAGGATATCTGCTTTCAGGAAATAGATAATTCTGGCCGGGTTTACGTAATGTTCAGGCCTAAAATGTGGATTATAACATGTGTGCAAAAAGGCAAAACCGGTTCTGGCAGTAAAAGGGTTAATGACATCGGTGTCCCAATCAAAATTGTTGTTTTTTTTACAGGTTTTGAAAGCTCTGGCACCCTGTTGAGCAGACATAATAGGAGCAGACATAAAGGTGCCCATACACTGCTCGATTCTCGTACGAGAATCGCGGGAAATCCCGCGATCGTACGAGAATCGTGCAGTGTATGGAAGGCGTGCGACTGTTTCTACTGTACGGTCGCACGTCATCCGTCGAACCAGCGTCGACAACTGCCAAACGGGCCAGTGTGCGCACGCGCACATAGCCCGTTTGCAGTCATGGTAAGCCCGCCCCTCCTTGCAGTCATCGTAAGCCCGCCCCTCAGGGGGGCGGGCTTGCGATGATCCCAAGTACAATCTGCCTGTCCAAGTCTTGCGAGGGTTGTAAAGTGTATGGGCACCTTAATTCCTCTCTAATCTGACAACTGTCATCTGGACTGGAACTGGAGAGTTTCCCTAACGTGGACACATGTACAAGTACATGTTAACATTTAGTGGAAGACTCTACCAGCTCAATGTCCTAGCCCCAGCAACACACAGAGTTAAACTTTAAATTACTAATTTGAATTCAGATTGTAGTCCATCAAGGGAGCGACCTTGGAGCTTTGGTTACTTTACAACACTAAACAGAGACCATGGGGAACAAAAGTAGCCACTCTCCAGAAGGAAGGACAGTGTCAACACAAATTCAGAGATGATTTGAGGCTCTGCAGCCGAGTAAAACACAAATAAGGTACATTTTTGTTAATTGTTAAGGTACTTGAATGCATTTTTAAAATGTAATTTCTGGGTTTAGTGTCAGAGTTAGAGTTCATTGCTGAGTGGGTGCTACAGGTCCCTCCGAGTTTAATCCACTGCCAAACATTTCATGTTTTTACTCATCAGTCCAGAGCACCTGCTGCCATTTTTCTGTACCCCAGTTCCTATGTTGTCCTGCATAGTTGAGTCACTTAGACTCAGCTTGAGGGGCTGGAGAGCGGTACAATAATGTGTCTGCAGCAACAGTGAAGCATGGTGGAGGTTCCTTGCAGTCTGGGGCTGCATTTCTGCCAATGGAGTTGGAGATTCGGTCAGGATCAATTATGTCCTCTATGCTGAGAAATACAAGGAGATACTTATCCATCATACCATACTTTCAGGGAGGCGTGTGATTGGCTCAAAGTGTATTCTGCAGCAGGACAACGACCCCAAACATACAGCCAATGTTATTAAGAGCTACCTTCAGCACAAAGAAGAACAAGTCCTGGAAGAGAAGGTTTGATCCAAACAGAGCCGTGATCTCAACATCATGGAGTCTGTCTGGGATTACATGAAGAGACAGAAGGATTTGAGGCAGCCGACATCCATAGAAGATCTGTGGTTAGTTCTCCAAGATGTTTGGAACTACCTACTTGCAGAGTTCCTTCAAAAACTGTGCCCAAGTGTACCTAGAAGAATTAATGCTGTTTTGAAGGCCAAGGGTTGATAGTGTTATAGACCCATGTCAAACCTACTATAAACATTAAAAGAAAATAGTTTTATTTGGGAAACACTAACTTAAAAGGATATCTATGGTCAAAAGTAAATTTAAATACTTATTTCTATATTGAATTTCCATACGTTCTATCCCAATCCCCAACCGTTTCAATCTAGAATTTTGTCACCTCTACAAAACAGCGACACAATTTCACTTAGCCTGTGAATATGCACTTCCTTGTGTTACACGTCACAAAGCCTGTCTTCTGAACTACAACTCAACACCTGAGCAATGTAACAGTATCATTGCTTGCAGGAAGCAATGCATGATGATATATGTAGTGTTGAGAACTAGAGACTGTATCACATCAAGCAGCAGGGAAATCCAGGAAGTTGTTGAAAGTGATAGGCAGACGGAAGGCAGCGCTCACTACATAAAAGGGATTTTTCCAAGTAAGCTTTGACTTCATTATCAAACACAACTACAGTATGTATTCCTATTACTATGCTGATGTTATCACAGGATAGTATTTGATGTGACTTTAGAACTCTAAGTTATAAAATTACTCCCATGATGGTCTACAAACAGCTTGATAGCATAGAGTACCCTTCAACCCACCCCAAACACACCTTGCTCAATGAAGACTTCAGTTTTTTCAGGCATAAAGTAAGCAACTCTCTGGACTCCAAGGCACACTGAAGCCATGTACCTGGTGGCTGTAGATATCTATAAAATAAAAAAAAAATTGAATTCTTAGTATACACATCTAACGTTACATCATCAGCTGCAAAACAACTAGTAATCCAGCAAAGCTAAGTGGGGTTGAAGGGAATGTATAGTGTGTTTCCCCAAATATTTTTACAATGTTTACTTTCAAGTCATTTTTATATGCTATATCTTCCATATTTTTATTACAGCATTAAGGATGGATAGATGGATAGATAGATAGAGGAAGCCTCCATCAGCTCAGTTTAACTACACCGTCTCTGAGCTCCAGATATAAAAGATTTGAGTTTCATTTTGTTTTTTAAAAAAAACAGCTTAAGTACATAAATATCTTTATATTGTATCCCTAAAATCCCTTGCATAGTAGCAATGTAAGCCAATTAAGCTACACTGCTGTGCTGGCAATATAACAGTGTGAGCTTGCTGCCAGGATGAAAGAGCACAGTAATAAATCTACATTGTCCAATCAGCAGACTGGGGTCACAACAGAGACCAACCTGTCTTACAAGTACTCACAGCCCACCTAATTTTTCTCTGATCAGTGGGTAAGTTGTTAAAGCGGACCCAACATTTACACACAAAAAAAAAGGATTGCCGGTGTATGTGTATTGTACGTCTTTTCTGCTTAAGAAAATAAAATTTCTTTTCTGGTCTGCTAGCATTTTTTTTTTATCCACGCAGCAAGCATGTGCCGTTCACACTCAGCATCTGTAAGTTGCCAACAGCAAGAGTTGGATGGCTGTAGGATGTAACGCAAGCTCACATGCACAGGAGTTACAACATTATTGGCCAAGTAATGACTGTAGAAAGAAGACACCGGATCCAAAAGAACAGGAGAAGATGACAGCAGTAGCAAAAGAAATGTCACTGCCATGCTCTCGCTAAAGTTATTCTTTAATTGCACATAGCACTTCAGTCCTGGGAGGGTCACATGATAAATAGCAGTGAGTAGCAGAAGATGAGCAAATGTATTCATGCTGAACATTTTGAGAAATACATCTAACTGTCTATGGCGAGCTTAACTAAGTGCACATTAAAACTTAATTTTTCTATCACTACATTTAGCAGGTATCTTGCTTTTACTGTAAAGAATTCAATGTAAGGCTCGCTCATGTTTGTGCATGTTAAATCAGGGCTGGGCAAATGAATATGGAATTCAAGATCCAGCCTGTCTTAATTTTTTAAGGAGCTATGGCTATCTGGCTCCTGGGATTTGTCCAGCCCTGGGTTTAATGCACCTTGTAAAAAGGTGCAGCTCCATTAAACTTTTGCAGCTAAATTGAGGAAAAACCTAATTTTACATTTGTTATATGTTCCCATTCACATAGCATGACCTAAAAAAATTTTTAAAAATTGCTGCTTACCTCTTACTGGCTGAAAAATCTTAAGTTATCTCTCCCCTTTTATGTAGTATTGAGGAAAGGGGCTGAGGAGTTATGTTTGCCATAATTAATCCTGGCTGTACGGTGCTAGCAGCTCTCATGTAAATGTGCCGAACTGTCTGGCCTAACAATAGGTTAAATATTTCATGGCTTGGTGATACATTGTATGTTAAATCACTTTTTATAAAACCCTCACTTTGTTCTTCAGCTCCACACTGCCATGGATTCCAAGCCATAGAAGCTGCCGCCTATAGTTTCCCATGTACAAACCTGCTCCAAAGAAACAACTAGAAAGGTAAGAAATGTATGTATGTATGTATGTATGTATGTATGCATGTATGTATGCATGTATGTATGCATGTATGTATGCATGTATGCATGTATGTATGCATGTATGTATGCATGTATGTATGCATGTATGTATGTATGTATTTATGTATGCATGTATGTATGCATGTATGTATGCATGTATGTATGTATTTATGTATGCATGTATGTATGCATGTATGTATGTATGCATGTATGTATGCATGTATGTATGTATGCATGTATGTATGCATGTATGTATGTATGCATGTATGTATGCATGTATGTATGCATGTATGTATGCATATATATATTTATATTTATTTATGGTGTTTGAATGGGAGCACATTACAAACATACCAAAGAGAGTTTCTTTAATTTGAGTGCACAAGGCTGAAATACACTTTAATGTCCCTAGTTGGACATGGCCCGAGTTCCTGAAGCCCTAAACATCAAAACAGGATGTTCAATGACTTGGGTAGCAACAATGCACAGAGCTCATTAAACACCAGGACTGGTAACATCTTGTATCGCTTCACAATCAGTATGAAGCAAAGACAAATAAAAATAAATTGTTTGCAACTTACCGTTCGCACTGCTTGCAGAAATGCACTGAAACCTGCTTTGGAATTCCTTCACTGATATCAACTTGTGTGCGCAGACATGCTACGCACATATTTGCAGGGTTTGGGGGGATTGGAATGCCACACTGACAACAAAGACTAAAACAGAAAAACATAATTATGATGATAATAAAGGAAGCTGCACTAGTATATGTACAGCAAGTTTTAGTAAAGGGATGTTCCGTTTTTCTGAAAATTTCAGCTAATAGGTGCAATTTAGGGATGTCCCGATACCAGTACTAGCATCGGTATCGGGACCGATACAGGGCATTTTGACAAGCACTTGTACTTGTCAAAATGCCCCGATACATAGCGCCGAAGTTTGCGCTATTTTTTTTTTCTTTTCTTACCTTCCAGCTGCTGTTCGGGAGAGCCGCGGCGAGTCAGCGCTGGTCCGGTGGGCGGAGCTCCAAGTGGGGTCCTAATTTAGCTGGCAGGCGATCGGGCAGTCGACGGCCAGCTAAATTATAGTACAACTCGACACGCGCGGCACCTCTGGCAGTCGCCGGCCAGCTAAATTAGGACCCCACCTGGAGCTCCTCCCACCGGACCAGCGCTGAATCGCCGCTGCTCTCTCGCACAGCGCCGACGACAACCTCACCAGCGAGGCACCGGCCATCATCGAACAATGAGTGAGGGCAAGGGGGGGTCCCTATTAAGATTATTTTAATATTAGCAGAGAATAATTTTAAATCTTTTGTCTGCAGTGTATGCTCTATATGCACTCCATATAGAGTACACACTGCAGACTATAGATTTACAATTCTCCCCTGCTAATATGAATGGGTTAAATGATCCATTGTACATAAAGTTGTATTATGGATCATTTAACCCATTCATGTTAGCAGGGGAGAATTGTAACTCTATTGTCTGCAGTGTGTACTCTATATGTAGCACATATATACAGTAAATATTCCCAATACACTGCCGGCAATAGATTTACTATTATTCTCTGCTAATATTAATAGGTTAAATGATCCGTAGTACAAGTACATGTTATGTACTATGGATCATTTAACCCATTCATGTTAGCCAAGGATAATTGTAAATCTATTGCTGCAGTGTGTACTCTATATGTAGCACATAGTACATGTACGTTACACATGTCCAGTCCACTGCAGCAATAGATTTACAATTATCCTCTGCTAATATGAATGGATTAAATGATCCACAGTACATAATAGTACAATATGTAGTTGTACTATGAATCATTTAACCCATTTATGTTAGCAGGGGAGAATTGTAATTCTATTGCTGCAGATTGCAGTGCACTGGACGTATGTGCTGTATATGTACTATGGATCATGATTTAACCTATTCATGTTAGCAGGGCAGAATTGTGAGCGCCTCCCTTGCTTTTGGCATCCCTTGCAGCAGGAATTTGATTTTTGGTGAGATACTCCCTAAGAGTTAACTAAAACAATGCCAACAATGCACCTTTCCCTATTACAACACAGGAAGCCCACCGGCTGATTATAATGATCCCAGACCCTCCCATTCAAGGATCAGTTTTCGAAAGTCACGGTGACACAAACAGCTTTTTTTTCAGAATAGAAACAGGTAGGAAACCAACAAAGTTGGTTAAAATCCTTCCAATGTACACCGATCACCCAGAAAGGATTGATTTTTTTTTTCCTTTTCCCCGACAAAGTGAATTTTCTCTAAGGGCCTGTTCACATGAGATCAGGTCCTGATCAGCAGACGTGGAGCTGCTGATGCAGTGCGTTTTTGGCCGCGTTTTTGATGCGTTCCATGCTTCCATGCTTTGATGCTGGAGTGGGGCTGTTAGTATGTTAGCTGCAGCGCAGTGCGTTTTTGATGCGTTTTTGTATCCGGACCGTTTCCGGACCTGACAAAATGTGACATGCAGTATTTTTTCTGTCGTAAGCTGAACGGACTGCGCACGTGAGAACTGGAGCCCATAAAACACATAGGGATACATTGGGATGCATTTTTAGTGCAGCAGCGTACGGAGCCGGTCAGCACACAAAACGGACGTCGTGTGAACAGGCCCTAAGGCTTTGGCACAGAAAAGGTAAGACGACACTTGCCAATCTCCATTATAAAATACTTGGATTAATTAGCAATCTCTTGTTTTTGAAACAATTATCTCAAATCTGTTCTGTCTTTTTAAAGTGAACCTGAGCATGCACAGTGCAGACCAAATTCCAGCACTAGAAGGATGCCTAGAACCCAGCGGAAACTGTGCATGCACTATATGGTGGAAGAAAACTTTGCAGAACACCATAATGTGATAACCTTGAATGACTAGCTCAGTAGTTTTGTCATTTATGTAAGGTCAGCTTTCATATTGGACAACTTATTCTGGTATGTTTTAGGCCCACTTTGAAGTGCATTTCCACTGTTACAGCCAAACTGGATTAACATCTACTTTATATTTTTTATCTGTTCCCATTCCTATTACTTTAAAGCAGAACTCCCGGTAAAAAAATGTATTAACCCTTGCAGTGGGGCTACCCCCACAGTGCAAGTGTTAAGTGCTCTTTGTGTCTAAGTTCAAAAATAAAAAAGTTATACTCGCCCAATTCTCAGAGTCAGCTTGCACTTAGACGGATCTCTTCTGCCTCACTCCTCCTCAGCTGCAGCGGTCTAAGGTCCCTGAGTCATCACATTGTATACAGTGTATAAAGCTGACCATACACCTTACAACCATCGCACGACTTTCGTTGAGCGATGGTTGTAAGGTAATTAAAATCTCATACGATCTGCCCATCTTGGACAGGCAGATCGTACTCTCGATCATCGCAAGCCCTCTCCGCTGAGGGGAGGGCTTCTGATGATTCCAATGCTGAGCGGGCAGTGTGCACTTGCGCACACCGGCCCGTTCAGCATTTGTTTTCCGAGCACCCCACTAACTCGTCGATTTTCGGCAGGTTTTCCAGCATGCACGGAAGACAAAAGACGTGCGCACATACAGTAGAAACGGTCGCACGCCTTCCATACACCTGCCGATTATAGCATGATAATCGGCAGGTGTATGGGCACCTTAAGACACAAGGATGCCGAGGGACATACCATTGCAGCAAAACCAGTACTTAACCCTTGCAGTGCAGGGGTAGCCCCAGTGCAAATAATAAACAATGTACCCAGAGTTTTGCTTTAAACCCTGCCTGTACTGTGCTAGCAGATTTAATTACCAGTTGTAAACTAGATGTGCAAATCCTAACAAAGGTTCAAGTTCTCAGAGTGATGGTACATTGTATGTTAATGCACTAAAAAAAAAAAAAAAATTATAATTTTGCCCCCTCTCTGAATGTTGCCATTTATTTTGCTATAGAAGCTGTCCACAGAGTCCTATGTGTAATCCTGCTCCAAACAAAACAACTAGAAAGGTAAGCAATATATTTTGTTTAATTAAATTTTATGTATGTTGTGTTTCTCTAAGTAAACTACTTACATGTTGCCTTGGCTGCTTGTTGCCGGCCCCTGCATGTACTCCATTTTCAAGACTATATATCTAGTATACAAAAGAACACAAGGGGTAAGTCAGCAATATACAACACATTAACTTAGTAATATTAGTATATATACTTTCTCAAGAAACAAAATATTTTCATTACAACACCTGGGAGTTTATTTATACATTTTTTCACACAAGATTCACACCACAGCTTGAACTGCTGTATCAACCCTGACCTTTTCAATGCAGCAAAAGCCACAGGTGTACACTGAAAGGCTCATTCCCTCTTCCATAGTGAGCAGGGAGCGATCAGATCAGACATTTCACAAAACATCTGTGCATGCTATGACACACGTTTCCCACCCTCAGCAAGGCTTATCTACTCCCTGGTAACTTTTAAGCTAGCCATAGGTAGCTCAAATATTGGGCCAGTTCCTGATGAATCGGACAAAATTCAAGCTAGGGGTGGACCTGTCAGCAACACTCAACTTGGCAAAAGAGGATTAAAAAATCGGCTGAGCCAAGTGGAAAATTCTCAGCAAAGCACCAACTGTCAGATGCAGTCACTATTCGGGTATTCAGGCAGCCATGAGTGCTGTGACTCTCTGAATACAATAGCCAGCAGTGGAGATTCCTCCATTCACACTGTTTAGGGTGAATGAGGGAATTGAGTGATTTTCTCTCTAAAGGTGCCCGTACACCTTACAATTATCATACGATTTCTTTTGTCCCGTCATTGCACCCTCCTTCAATTTCCACTCAAATAGCCCGTCATGCAGTCCAATGCCGCTTGCAATAATTGTTTGTTAGCAATACTAAATAATTTTTGCCCCTCGTCAGAACGAATTTTCATTTGAGCATGTGCAATGTTCCTGTTGCGATTTCGGTTGTTGTACGCAAACGCCACTAATCCATCGATTTTCATTGGTTTCAATGAAAGTTTTCTTGCCTGCCTGATCGAGGAAATTTGGCTGGCTGTACCAAAACCCGAGCGCGTTCGTTTTTCGCACAACAATTGTATGGTGTATGCGCACTTTTAGGCCTGCGGTTTGACAAGAGAAAATCTATATGGCTAGCTTCATAAAAAGCTCAATTATTACAATGATTATGGAACATCAGACACAATCATCACCATGTCAGACACTCACGTTCAGAAAAGAAGGTAAATTAGCAATTGTCTTATTGTTCAGAACTAGGTTTGAACTGCCTTTACAATTCACACCTAGTAGAAAAACTGCATTCACCGAGGTTACTTTCACTGAGGATCCAATGTCAAAAGAAGCAGATCTAGAGACACAGGCAGCTGACGTTATCCGCAAACCATCTTCTCCCATAAGTCAGGCTAGGCTCCACCCCCTTTACATTTAAAGCCCATCTTCCGGCAACCATTGACAATACTACTGCTTGTTAAAAAAAATGTTATTTATACTAATATAGTGCTGTGCTTTATAAATATGCAATTTCTATTTTAATGAATGACTTAAAACCAAAAAAACTTGTAGTGGGGCTGCCCCCACACTGCTAACGTTAAGTGCTCGTTTTTGTCTAGGGGCTGCAGTCAAGCAGATTTACTTACCTGATTCGCGCTCCGACTGGCTATATCCAGGCTGCCAGACTGGTCCCTGCAGCCTCTTCTCTCCTGGGCTCAGGTGATCTAAGGAACACTAATGTCATCACATCTATCCAGATTCCAGCATTAGCCATGAGGACACCAGGGGACATTGCACCAGCCGCAAGGGGACATTCCCCCTGCCGAGTGCAGAGGGTGAAGAGAAGAGAGCTGACTACCAGAGGAGCGGTGATCAGGTAAGTAACTCTGCTTTAATGAATTCAATTCCTAGACAAAAATTAGCACTTAAAAAGGAAAACTATGGGGTTGAGGCTTTTCCCCATGTCTGGATCCGCCCAGCTGCGTGACTGACAGCTGGCTCTGCCTACCTAGAGGCAGAGCCAGCTGTACCCGCCTCCCCCGTCCGTTCTGCCAGTCAGCGTTGGAGGATCGGAGCGGGGAAATCCAGCCCCTCCCCTGTCACGGCAGAGAGCCGTGACAGGATCGAGAGGTGAGTGAACGCCGGTATGTGTTCGCTCACCTCCCGATCTACTGAGCCGACCTGTAACAGTTGCATTGTCACAGGTTGGCTAGAACTATGAGGTGAGTGAAAAGCACTCACCTCATAGCTCTCCTTTAAAGGAGAACGCTAGGATTTTTTTTAATTAACCCTTGCAGTAAGGCCACCACCACACTGCAAGGGTTAACTACTTGTTTGTGTCTGGGTTATAAAACAAATAATTACTCACCCAAAGTTCCAAGCCGGCTTCTTCTTAGACCAGTCCCTGGAATGTCTCTCCCTCTCCTCTGCAGTGGTCTAAGGTCCCGTAAATCATCACATCTATACAATGGGGGGACTTTATCAAAACTGGAGCAGTTGCCCATGGCAGCCAATCAGCATCTCTCTTCAGTTTGCTCAGTTGAGATTTGAAAATGAGAGGTAGAAGCCAATTGGTTGCAATGCTAATCGACTACAGTTTTGATAAATTCCCCCCAATGTGTATTGACATGACAGGCTGGAGGGAGCGCTGTGACAGCTGGCCGGCTCAGAGCTTTGTGTGAGTATATCTTATTTTTTTGTAAATAGACACAAACAAGCACTTAACCCTTGCAGTGCAGGCGTAGCCCCACAAGGGTTCATTTTAAAAAAAAAGTTCTGCTTTAACTCTTACAGTGTGGGGGTAGCCCACTGCAAGGGTAGCTTTTTTTTACCCTAGAGATGGGCTTTAATGCCTTCTTATTGGTCAGAGAGATTGAAAACGTGGAGGGGAGGACCAAAACTAACTTCACAGGAAAAGGTGAGATCTGGCTATAATATCAGCTGCTTAGATGGATCTAATGATCATTCTGACATAGTTTCTACTGATGGTGGCCCCAGCTTCTGCAATGCTTCATCAAATGCTCACATCAGCCTACTTTTGTAGCACTATCACAGTCTAAAATAACAACTGTCAGCCTGTGCACCTTTCAGTATGTATTTACCTGCTTACTTCACTTGACATGCATGGAGCTGTGACAGGGTCTCTTTCCCTTACAGTCAAGCTGGGACTTTTAGTGACATTACA
The DNA here is from genome assembly GCF_000935625.1 of Nanorana parkeri. Classification (NCBI taxonomy): domain Eukaryota; kingdom Metazoa; phylum Chordata; class Amphibia; order Anura; family Dicroglossidae; genus Nanorana; species Nanorana parkeri. The sequence goes on along the minus strand of NW_017306404.1, from coordinate 1,295,326 downwards.
AGCAGAAAGATACTTGTAACCTTCAGCCATTCTGTCACCTGAAACATGTGACTGGCTGCCAGTACGGGCTACGGCAGTAAATGGCCCGCTTCCACCAAGCATTAGATAATAAAAACCGGCCACAGTAACCAACAATAACCATCCAGTCTCACCTGTGCGATCACTGCCGACGTCTGAAACCATAAACACAGAGATCGCAACCCGATCACTACAGAACGACTCACAGATCAGCACCATGTGGCGCGACACTAACTTCCGCATGACGTCACCATCCCAAGGACCCACTGAGGGGGTGCCCCGCGTACTGCCTGTACGAGCGCCTGTAGAGAACATTTCCTGAGGGGACTAGGCACAACGATGAATTCGTATTAGTTAATGGAGCGATTGATTATTACAGTTAGAAAAGAAAAAGACTGTTTCAGTTACAGTGGAAGCTCACCCTGGCATTACACAATGAACATTAACTACTTTGTTTCCAGAGCAATTGCTACATTTTTGTACATACTAATAATCTGATTGTTCGGCTAGAGAATAGCCTAAACTGTAAACCCCCCAAAATTCTATAAAGCAGAGGCACTGTGGAAGGAAAAAAATGTTAGTTGCAATTTTTAAGTTGCACAATATTTGTGAAAATCGATATTTTTAGGGAAAAACACTAACATGAATTTTAGTTTTCATTTGCACAATATTTGTGAAAATCAATATTTTTAGGAAAAAAACACTAACATGAATTTTAGTGCACACAAACAATATAATACCCATTTCTTGGTACAATATAAAAGATGGGGTCATGTCACGTAAATAGATACCAAATGTGTAGCCTTGAAATTGTGTACACCTGTAAAATGGCAAAAAATTGACAGCTAAGTATTAAAAATATACATCAAATAAGGTTAAAAATACATACAAAAGTATAAATGTATGTGTTGGAATAACAGTGTATAAACCCCAATTATTTTTTTCGGGGGGGTAGTTCATGAGAGGGCTCTTCCAGTTAATTTCAATTATTTAGGCAGACTCCTAAAAATCAAACAGTCGTAGCACAGGTACTGCAGCACTGTAAGGTTAATAGCTGTTGACATGTCGCGGTGAAAGAGTTGCAGTACTAATTGTTAGATTCCATAAAGCTCATGATTAGGGATGCACTGATACTGGTTTTTCAGTATTGAGTACGAGTACCAATATTTTGCTTTCAGTACTCGCCGATATCATGTCCCGATAACGGTGGTTCCGCTGGCATGGAGCTGGCTTCCTTGGCAATCAGGAAGCCCAGCAGCGGGTAATGACATTTTGCCTGCTACCTGATTGCCCGGGAAGCCGGCTCCATGTTGTTTGGCTGGCTCTATTGTCTTGTGTGTGAAACTGGCTTCCCAGACAATCAGCATCGAGCCGGTTTCCTGGCCAATCAGGAAGCTGGGTGCGGCATAATTGCATAATTGGTCAGTGGTCAGGTCTAGTGGACAAATGGTCAGGATCAGGTTTTATTCTGCCACCGTGTTACTTCAGAGCAGCTGAGAGAGGATCTTATGAATCAAGTTGTAACCCTGTAATACATCTGTCTCATAATCTGTCTGTATGCTGCTGTTTAGCATTGCTTTGCCATATGATGGAATTGATAAATGCCCCCAATGTGCCCACCATCACTAAAAAAAAACAGTATACCGTAGGTCATTTGAAAATTTGTATTATTGTCTTATATTTTTATAAGTAAACCTGTACACTTACAGTATAATCATTAAATGTCGTTGTCATGCAACAACAAGTGTTCCCTTTCTGTGTTGACGTGTGTTATTGACACACGTTAACACTAGTGTTGGGCTCCATGTTGGAGCCGAACGTGAGTTTGACTTGAACATCAGCAGTTTGTGTTTTCGGCGAACACACAAACTGTCAGGGTGTTCGGCGGGCTATTCGCCCGCCGAGCATTCAGCTCAAGGCACTGTGCCTTGGAAGCCCTGATTGGCTAAAGCCTTTGCCCAATCAGGGCACAGAGTACAGTGAGAGCCATGATTGGGCAAAATCTCTGCCCAATCATGGCTCACCCTGTTACAACTGTAAACAGTGGCGCGGAGCTAGCTGTCCCTGCTACCTCCGCCCAAATGTTTGTATGTTACCGGCATTTGTCAAAGTGCCATTCTGCGGCGGTGGTTCGTCGCGAGTGAACGGGGCGGCGGTCATCGTTTTTTAATTTTTATTATTTCTATTTATTTTTTATTTCCGCGAGTCGTCGTCGTCCTGGACAACGCTGGACTTCATGATTGACGTTAGATTACATCGGTGGATCAATTTTTGTTTTGGGGGGGTTTAATAAAAGACTTGTCAAAACTTCAAGACTTGTTTTTTCAAATACAGGATTTTTTAAAAGTCTGGACTTTTTATTTACAATTTTATTTAACCTTTTAGTGAATGGGTAGGGGTACAAGTGCCGAGGGCATGTGGCATGGGAGGAAGGGGGGTGCTCGCTCGCCTCCCCCCCTTTCCTGCCCTGCCAGGCCTATGCTCGGATCAAGGGTCTAGTATGGAATTCTAGGGGGGGACCCCACGTTTTTTCCCCCCATTTTGGGGGCTGGGGTTCCTCCTTAAAAGGCCCTTATATTCCTACCAGACCTTAAGGGTCTGGTATGACTCTTAGGGGGAACGTCACGCTTTTTTATTTTAAATTTGGTCCCTCCTAACAATCCTACCAGACCTGAAGGTATTGTTTGGGAGGGGGAACTGCGTTCTTTAAACAAAACAAAAAATTTCATTTATTTTTTTTCCTTTAGAATTGTCAGTTTTGCTGCAGCAGGTTCTATACATTGTACAGATGCGCCACTTTACAGGCAGTTTAAAGGGACCCCCCAGGCATGATAGTTAAAGGAATTTTAAATTTTTATTGTTACCCTTTAAGTGATGTTAAAATCACTGCTCCTTCAAAAACTGTATTTTTTTAAAGTTTTTTTTATTGATTCCTGTCCCCCAGGGCAGTACCCGGATCCCCATACACTTTTTATGGCCAATAGTTTGCACATAAGCCCTCTTAAAGAGGACATTTGTTTTTGAAAGTTCTACCCCCATAGACTTGCATTGATTTTGTGTTCGAATTCAAACTTTTTGAATGCTCTAAAGTTCGAATTCGAACCGAACTCAGACGTGTTCGGCTCATCACTAGTTAACACGCGTGTCCACTGCGTTTTTCACTTTTGGATTTTGAGTGGCCATTAAAGGCTATTGACCAAGGTTTGTTAGTACGCGCTGCTATTGACTTAAATGGGCCTTCCAACATACTAAAATGGAGAAAAAACAGACATGTTGTATTTTTTAAAATTTGCTGCACTTCACTAGGAACAGGCACTAACTTTATTATGTGCATTCAACACGTGCGTTAAAACACAACAGTGTACATGGACCCTAATGCGTAAAATAATCTAAAGTAGGGAGGTGGATAGGGAGCACGGGCTAATTACTAAGCAATTTAAGACTAAATGTTTAAATTCTTACATCACCCCAGTTGTGACTGGTTCTCTTCAGACAAAGCAGCAAAGTACTATATGTAGTGTCCAACACAACATCTATCACAATATGGCAACATGTGGGATGGACAGCCCTTCTGTGCTAGAAGGGTGTGTGGTCTGACACTATTGTTGGTGTACATGATCTTTTTAGTGATTTATTTGACCTTGCTACATCTGTCACATTTGCTTCCATAGGCAATGTAGTGTACAAAAGAATAACACATCTTCCATCTTGCTAGAATTTGTATCACCCAATGTCAGGCTTCTAGGTCCTCTGCTGTGATCTCTCATGCTCCATAGACTGTAACCCACCCAGTGTCGGGCTTCTAGCTCATCTGCTGTGATCTCTCATGCCCCATAGACTATAAACCACCCAATGCCTGGTTTCTAGGTCCTCTGCTATGATCCCTCATGCCCCATAGAATGTAAACCACCCAATGCCAAGCTTTAAGGCCCTCTGTTTTAAACCCTCATACACCATAGACTGTAAACCACCCAATATCAGACTTCAAGGTCCTCTGCTGTGATCTTTCATGCCCCATATGCTGTAAACCACCAATGCCAGGCTTCTATGTCCTCTGCTGTTATCCCTGATGCACTATAGACTGTAAACCACCCAATGCCAGGTTTCAAGGTCCTCTGCTGTGATCCCTGATGTGCTTTTGACTCTAAAACAGCCAGTGCCAGAATCTGCTGTGATCCTTTATGTCCCATAGACTGTACCATCCAATGCCAGACTTTAAGGTCCCCTGCTGTGATCCCTTATGCCCCATAGACTGAAAACCACTCAAAGCCAGACTTTAATGTCCTCTGTTGTGATGTCACATGCCCTATAGACTATAAACCGCCCAATGCCAGGCTTCAAGGTCCTCTGCTGTGATCCCTAATACAATGTTGACTGTATGCCAGCCAATGTCAGGCTTCAAGGCCCTCTTTGGGATCTATTATGTCCCGTAGACTGTTAGACTGTTACAGAATTGCTTTATCATCATTTCAGATATGTGATAATCTTGCTTCATGCGTAGACTTACAACATTACTGAGAGTGTTTGTGTGTTTTTCTTTAAAAACAAATATGTGAATTGAGGTGGCTAACTGGTTAGTAGATATTTCCTTGCAAGGATGGGGCTTTGTCCTCAATTCCTACACAGAATGCTCTGGATAGAGTTCATATGTTCTTTGCTGGGTTTCTTCTCTGAATTCAGAAAGATAGTGGTAGTGTGATCTGCTTCCACCCAAACTAATACTGCAGTGCTATGTGTGCCTGCATAACTGTTGTAGACATCTTTGGCTGTAAACTCCTCCAGGAACTCAGTAAAACACCAGGAAACAGTCAGCACCATTAAATGAATAGAATGCGTAAACACATTTATTTATAACACAAGTTTGTTACATTATTATTTTTTCATAACAATTTCGATGCATATTTCTCAGTATAAGTTCAACTTTCTTTGGTAATTGAACCAGCCTAGATTTTTATACTGTCTTACTTATATTTGTAAATAACAGACTCAACGTATTTTTTATTGGTGCAAAGCTATATTTATACTTAGTTTTAGGTTATAAAACTCTGACAATGCCCAGAGGTCAGCAAATGGCTGCATGAATTATTCAGATTATGTTAATGAATAAATAACAAACTCTAAGAGGAAAAATACAGCATATTTTAAAGAGCCTAAATCTAGATAGATAGATAGATAGATAGATAGATAGATAGATAGATAGATAGATAGATAGATAGATAGATAGATAGATAGATTTTAATGGCATTACTTTCTACTTAATTACTGCTGTATAATAGCAAAGTACATAAGACTATTTAAAAAGCTGAGTCAGAAAGAAAACAATGGAAAATGTGTTACTAAGATACAGGCAAGATATATGGTCATCTATATTAGGCACAAGGTCAAATGTCAGGGGATACATACCAGATTTCAACAATCTGCAGACTATTGGGACATGCAGGGGTTAAGGAGGAACATTGCTGAGCTAAGGGAAAATGAAAACTCAGACCCTACAAGTACTGTAGCTGCTGACTCTTAAGAAAACACGTAGTTACCATCCAGGGCTTTCCCAAGGTTAATAGCCGCTTGAGGCGATGTTGTTCCTGAGGTGGGGATGAAGGGGGTGCTGTCAGGGAATAGCCAGTGATGGTGGGGGAAGGCATGCACGGCTGATTTGTTCGAAGAGAGCGGGGACAGTGGCAGAAGCCAGACTGCGCTGTCAGTGGCTCTGTCCGACGTTCCACCCAGCTCACTGGTATCACTGGTTGACAGGGACGCAAGCCAGAGCATCCCCACTCAGCTCCTGGCAACCAGTGACGTCAATGAACTGGGCAGCGCTGCACAGAGTTTAACAGGTTCCTAAGAGCTCTTAATAACCTGGGATGCTGTGGACGCCCCCTACCACCAACACCCAGCTGCTCTCCAATGAGCTGCTGCATGAGGCAACTGCCTTAGGATGCCTTATTATATGGAGGGCCCTGTTACCAGCCCATGAAGTCCAGTACTGTCTTCGACACAGCCGATTCTTCTGCGGGCTTCTGCTCTTCCATGCTGCCATCTTGGATTTGGGAACCAGTTATGACTTTCTGATCACTCACAGGCAGCCCCCTTCTGCACATGCGCAAGATCCACACTGCAGGGAAACTGGTCCCGTAGCCTCCTGGGATGTGTGACATTATGCCAGGAGGCTAAGAGTGGGGGCAGTTGTGTTGGGGGGGCTGACTGAGGGGACATCATTCTCACATAGACAGGGAATGAAGAAGTGGCAGGGAGTTCCACCTAAAAAAAAATTGCCATTGTCTAAGAGGCTGACGGTGAGTCTAATTCTTGGGTGAAGGTCCACTTTAAGGTAACACTAAACTCAGGAGTTCAATCTTAAAAATACATTGAAGTACTCTATTAACAAACATGCATCTTATTTGTGTATCACTCAGCTGTAGATCCTCAAATCATCTCTGAATTGGTGCTGACACTGTCCTTCCTTCTGGAGGGTGGCTAATTCTCCATGGTCCCTGTGTGTGTTGTAAAGAAGCCACCGCTCCAAACTAACTCCCATGATGGACTAAGTCCAAGGTCCAAGTAACAATGGTGGTGCTCGCAGTGACAATCACGGATGGCGCCGTGCACAGCAGTCAATGAAGGATAGAAATCACCAGCACTCAGTAGATGAAGTTCAAAAAATAATAACGTCCATTTATTTGGACCAAACGTCACACATATCGCAATATCCAACGTTTCGGGACCACGCAGGGTCCCTTAATCAGGGCAGAGATGTTACAGATCTCCTTTAAATCTTAAAATTGCAATTAAGTACCCTAACTATTAACATAAAAATGGACATTGTTATTTTTTGAACTTCATCTACTGAGTGCTGGTGATTTCTATCCTTCATTGACTACTTTACAATACACTCTGGGACCATGGGGAACAAAAGTATCCACCCTCCAGAAGAAAGGACAGTCAGCACCAATTCAGAGTAGACATGTGCACCAGCAAAAAATTTGTTTAGTTTAGTTTCGTTTTTCGGGTCCGAAATTAAATTAGTTTCGGACGAAATTAATTTATGAAAAAAAACAAAAAACTTTATCCATTACTTGGCCTGGCGTGGAATTGAACCTGCAACCTTAGCTATGGCAAGCCTGTCCTGTAGCATTTGACAGCTGAGAATGACAAATGGGTGGAGCGAGCTGTGACGTCATGGCTCCCTCCGCCCATCTGTTAACACAGACTGAATGTCATTTTTTTGCGGCTGGTTTTCGTCATGTTCGGTTGGTCGTCTGCGGCGGGTATTTTTTTTTTTCGGCGGGTCGGCGGGGGTCCTGCATCCTGATCCTGACTCTGGATTACATTTTTTTTTATTAAAGAAATTGTCAAAAATTGACTTTTTGTTTTGTTTTTTTTCATATTTTGCTGCAACAGAATTCGCCCAATAACGAATTTCATTGCATCAAAATGACATTAAGGGGAACAAAAATGACTTTTTTTTTTTTTTTTTACAAAAGCAAAGGAAAAAAACCAAAAACTTTATCCATTACTCGTCCAGGCGTGGATTTGAACCTGCAACATTAGCAATGGTAAGCCTGTGCTCTAACCATTACTCTATAGCCTCTGTATTTTAACCACAAATGTGTTGTAGAGGTAAAATGGTGTCATTTTTTTTCCCCTAATGTCATTTTGCTGCAACGAAATTCGTCCACTAACGAATTTCGGGAATTTCGGATTCGTTTGCATTCGTCTTAGCTGTAATTTGGAATTCGGATGCATCCGAATCTCCGAATTTCTGAAAATTCATCCGAAACGAATTTCGGAACGAACAGAATCGCACATGTCTAATTCAGAGATGATTTGAGGATCTACAGCCGAGTGATATACAAATAAGATACATTTTTGTTAATAGTTAGGGTACTTAATTGCAATTTTAAGATTTAAAGGAGAGCTATGAGGTGAGTGATATCCACTCATCCTCATAGTTAGAACCAGCCTGTGACAAAGAAGCTGTCACAGGTCGGCTCTATCAATCGGGAAGTGATCAGAAACATGCACCGATCCGCTCTCTTCCTGATCGTTCCTTTAAAATTCCTACCAGACCTTAAGGGTGTGGTATGGATTTTGGGGGGAACCCCACGCACTTTTTTTTGTGTTATAAGGGGGGGGGGTCCCTCCTAACATTCCTACCAGACCTAAAGGGTCTGGTATGAATTGGGGGGAAACCTCACGCTTTTTTTTTTTTTCCATCTTCTGCAGACTGTAAAAAAAAAAAAAAAAATTTTGCTGCAACAGAATTCGTCCAATATCGAATTTCATTGCATCAAAATGACATTAAGGGGAACAAAAATGACTTTTTTTTTTTTTTTTTACAAAAGCAAAGGAAAAAAACCAAAAACTTTATCCATTACTCGTCCAGGCGTGGATTTGAACCTGCAACATTAGCAATGGTAAGCCTGTGCTCTAACCATTACTCTATAGCCTCTGTATTTTAACCACAAATGTGTTGTAGAGGTAAAATGGTGTCATTTTTTTTCCCCTAATGTCATTTTGCTGCAACGAAATTCGTCCACTAACGAATTTCGGGAATTTCGGATTCGTTTGCATTCGTCTTAGCTGTAATTTGGAATTCGGATGCATCCGAATCTCCGAATTTCTGAAAATTCATCCGAAACGAATTTCGGAACGAACAGAATCGCACATGTCTAATTCAGAGATGATTTGAGGATCTACAGCCGAGTGATATACAAATAAGATACATTTTTGTTAATAGTTAGGGTACTTAATTGCAATTTTAAGATTTAAAGGAGAGCTATGAGGTGAGTGATATCCACTCATCCTCATAGTTAGAACCAGCCTGTGACAAAGAAGCTGTCACAGGTCGGCTCTATCAATCGGGAAGTGATCAGAAACATGCACCGATCCGCTCTCTTCCTGATCGTCTCCCTGCAGTGAGCGGTGACTGACAGGGATTCCCCCCTTTCCGATCCTCCAGCGCTGAGTGGAGAAACGAACGGGGAGGGGGCGGGCACAGCTGTCTCTGCCTCTAGATAGGCAGAGCCAGCTGTCACTCACGCAGCTGGGTGGATCTCGACAGTATTGTCGGGATCCGTCCTCCCGGCTGTGACGCTTACAGTATATTCTCTTTTGATTCCTGAGTTTAGTGTCACTTTAACTAGGAGGAAATAACAAGAAAAGCGCACAGCTCACCCCTGTCATGCATCCTTGTAATTCACATTTGGTGCACAGATGACCCTCTTCTGGAGTGATAGGCTCAAAAACTGAAGAATTAGCACATGATGATCTTCCACAAAAAATCAAATTTTACTCCACGTGCATCCATAGAAAAAAGAACTGCTGTTTTTTGTATAGATGCATGTGGAATAAAGTTTGGTTCTACAGTTTTTGAACAAATAACAAGCCCTTTGAATTGATAGTATTGTTTTTATTTGCATACATCGATTTTTTACATGTTAGAAGATCTCTCCACAGTGAGGCCTGATTGTTTGGGTGAATCACATAGCAGACAGCTAGGGGTTGCAGCAATTCATGCAAGGACAAGTAGATGTCTAACCTCCTGTAGCTTTTGCTGAGACACTTGTCTTTCCATAGTGACAGTACTAAAGATCAGTTGATGTTAGTTCATAAAACATTCTACAGTTGTTTCAAAAAAATACATCTAAAGGAATTTCAAAGCTGAAATACTACCAAGAAGCAAGCCAAACCACAATGCAACAACCTTGCAAGCCTTAAAAAACACATCCCTGAGGCTAAAATTGGTGGTGTAACATATCAGTCTACATGATAAAGACTTTTTGGATTTGTCATTAGGTATCCAAACGCACAGTAGAGCCTGAGGACAAAATGTTTTAGTGGTGTTTCACTGCTAGTCTCAGCAAGGTGTCTCTGCTCTGGGTGAGCATCAAATAATGCCTTTAAAAAGATTTAAAGTGAACCTGCACTAAAAAATATATACTGTATGTAACTCTGCCCTGTACTGACTGGAAGATTGCCAGTGTGTCTCTGCTACCCTTGTGCCACAGCTCATTCAGTTCCTAGGTGCTTCTGTCTGGTAGTGACATCATACCAACACACGCACTCCCTAAGCCTTCCCTGGTACTGATGTGGCACAGATTCTAACACACGACCTTGATCTAGCAGATTGCTGGGCTGGGTTGAAAAAGTAGGACTATGCTCCTATTTCTTTTCCACTGGGCACATACACTGAGTGGCCAGATTATTATGACCACCTGACGTTTGTAGGCAAATTAGCTATAATTTTGCGCTGAAGTTGCTAGAGGGCCAGACCATTATAAATAGGGAAGCAGGTTGTTTACCACGACAGTAGAAGTGATTTTGTTTCTGAAGATATGGGTAAACAATGCGATTTAACAGCCTTTGAACGTGGGATGATTGTTGGCGCTCGGAGCCATGGCGTGAGTATCAGCAAAACAGCAGAATTCGTTAAATGTTCAAGAGGGGCTCATTGTTAAAGTGTTTAAAGACTGGACTGTCCGCCGAAAATCTGGATCTGAACGTGCGAATTGTGGCCGTCAGTGGCTAGTCAATGTTAGGGCAGAACGGAGAGTGGCAAGACTGGTACAAGACAACAGAAGGGCAACAGTGCAGTGTCAGATTCCTCGCATCACCTTTCAACATCTCGCGGATACAATGCCAAGAAGAACCGCCGCAGTATTGAAGGCAAAAGGTGGCCCAACGAAGTACTGATGGGGTGGTCATAATAATCTGGCCACTCAGTGTATAAAGCCCAAATCGGGGAACAAGAAAAAATATATACTCTTGCAGTGAACATGGAAGCCCCCCTTCCCCACTAATGCTTTACTAAAATCTCAAGCAATGTTATCAGCTTGTCCAGTTTTCCCCCATGTTATGTAGATGAGGAGAAAGGAAGGTGTCCTGCAGTCCAGTTCTAGGGTGGCAACACTGGTCCTTAGATACAGTATGGTGAGTGAGCATTGTCACCGTAGCACAGAAAGTGTATTAGTGGCAGGATTACCAGATGCTGAAAAAAAGAATACTAATGCAGCCACCACATCTAAGGACTGGTAAGCTGCAATATATTATTTTTTTTTATATATATATATATAATATATGTAAATATAATACAAGCACAGTTTCAGTATGTGCATATTTGCACTTAAACATCTGTAAATACTGATATGCCTGTTATATGGATCTAACCACTGGACAGCAAACACAAGGCTTAAAGAAGAAATGTGTTATTAACCCTTGCAGTAGGGCTACCCCGACACTACAAGGGTTAAGTGTTTATTTTTGCCTAGGGCGGAAAATAACAAAGTAATACTCACCTGATCCTCAGAGCTGGCTTGCTGTTAGACCAGTCCATGGAGCCTTCTCCCCCTCCACTGCAGCAGTCTAAGGTCCCTGAGTCATCATGTTCTCTACACAGTGCATAGAACGTGAAGACGCAGAGGGGCATACCATTGCTTCAGTAGAGGAGGAGAGAGGCTCCAGGGATCGGTCTAACAGCCAGCTGGCTCTGAGGATTAGGTAACTATAACTTTCCTGTTCCTAGAGTTCTGCTTTCATTTACAATGCTTTAAAGCAGGCATTTACACAAAAAAAAATCAAATTCTACCAATGCATCCCTCTATGTATGATGATTAATAATAACATAGACATGTCAGGTGTAAAATGCTGTGATTGTGAAATACTTACACTTGCAGAGCATTCACTTCCTGCTTTGAAAGGGCAAAATTACTTCACTTTGCCAAACCTATGCACAATGGGATTGCCTTGTCATCAGCAAAGCATTGGTGGGAAATCTCATCTGTAATCTCACAAGATCTTAAGGAAAGGCATTTTCCTCCCCTGAGATGATGTGCATGGTCACGTGTCCTAGTCACATGTCTAGTCACATGTGCCAGAAATCCTGGAAGTAATAGGAGATCTAGTAATCTGCCCTTAGTTAACATGGCCACTGCCAAATGACTGGGGAAAGAAAGAGAAATAAGGAATGCAAAGAATACAAATCCGGCGATTATCTAGAAGTATGTGTTTGTAGATTGCCATCACTAAACATTTCTAAAGGTGTGTTTGTTGTTATTTTAAAGATATGAGTAAAGTTTATTTATTTTCATCCATGTAACTGATTTTTAATTTCATTGGGGTCACCTTCAATTAACTATAATTTGTTTTAAAAAGTATGTTTCACTTAGCCTAATGTCTGCTTAGTTCTCACATCTATATCTACTTTTTGCTCCCGGTGGAACACTATTTCTCTTCGGGGCTGATGTAAAACAAAACAGAACATTATGTTTATTTAAATAGATCAATATATATCTGACACTAAATTACAACATTAGGCAATTGAAGAGCCAAAGAAAATCTCACCGCTCCAATTCCTTAGCCACCATCAGGACTCCCCAGGTGCTGGAATGCAGTAGTATACAAACAGACCGCACTATCCAGAGAATTCCAATACTGCAGAATTTATTGAAATTCACAGCAAAACCAGTATAACAGTGAATGAAAGTGTATAAAGCAAGAAATGCCAGCACTGCACACCCCCACCCAACTACAACCTCTCACATGTTTCACCCACAGGCTTATTCATAGAGGTCGCCTCTATGAATAAGCCTGCGGGTGAAACATGTGAGAGGTTGTAGTTGGTTGTAGCTGCTAACAACTACAACCTCTCAGTGCTCAGCTTCTGGGAGGCGCTTACATTTCTGCCCTGCTAACAGGTTAAATCATGATCCATAGTACATATACAGCACACACGTCCAGTACACTGCAGTAATAGAGTTACAATTATCCCCTGCTAACATGAATAGGTTAAATCATGATCAATAGTACATAACATGTAGTTGTACTATGGATCATTTAACCCATTCAGCAGGGCAGAATTGTAAATCTACTGCTGCGGTGCATTCTATATGTAGTACATATACAGTACATATAGAATGCACTGCAGCAATAGATTTACAATTCTGACCTGCTAACATGAATGGGTTAAATGATACATAGTACAACTACATAGTATGTACTATGGATCATTTAACCCCTTCATATTAGCAGTGTAGAATTGTAAATCTTTTGCTGCAGTGCATTCTATATGTAGTACATGTACAGTACATATAGAATGCACTGCAGCAGTAGATTGTTCTTGTTCACACAAAAAACTAAGCCCAGGCCCCGTCTTACTCACTGTTGCCTCGATCGCGGTGCCTCGCGATTTTCCTCACACCTGAGGACATCGGCGGCGCTGAGCTGGAGAGAAGCGTTGCGTCACTGCTGCTCCGGTGGGCGGCGCTCCAGGTGGGGTCCTAATTTAGGTGGCCGGCGACTGCCTGGAGCGCCGCACACGGGAGCAGCAGTGACGCAACGCTTGGAATGACACGGCACGGTAAGTAAAAAAAACATAGCGCAAGCTTCGGCGCTTTGTATTGGGGCATTTTGACATATAAAAGTACTTGTCAAAATGCCCTGTATTGGTCCTGATACCTATGCTTGTATCGGTATCGGGACATCCCTAGTGTACAGTAACAGCACAGTAAACAGTAACCCTGTGAATCTCTGTGTACTTTCATTGTGTGCAAATGAAGGCAAAATGAACGTTCATAGTACATTTTCTTTTCAGCTTGGATGTAATGTAATCTAATACCACATCATGGCCACTAGATGGAACTGAGAAAGAAGCAAATATGAATGTTCTGTTTTCGACAAGTTCTTGTTGCATAATATTTTGCCCTTTGTTTAGCATGATCATGAGAGGAATGCAAACTAACACACACACATTTGGCCTCAGGATTAGCAATTCCTAAAGTTTATTAAGTAGCACACTACTTTTATGCTTTGTAATTATCTTAATCCTGATTGCGCATGCACCTAAACCTTACCTACAAAATTACTTTCAGAAGAGGCCAGTTTTAGCTGAAACTGCTACTTGTTTCTTTACAGTTCTGCGCCAGTGGTAGTGAAGGAGGCTGGGGCCCAGCAGCACTGGTCTAATGGCCGAGGTGGAGGAGGCCGGGGCCTAGCAGTGGGCGGCTCTGGGCTGACAGGTAAAAGTTGCACAGTGTGCAGGGAAAGGCACCCCGACCAGCCCACCTGAGACCCTGCAGAGCCCACCATAAAGAGACTATGGAAAGCTCTGCAGGGTCACTCTCAGTTGGACTGTGGGGGGTCTTTGGTGGGCTGTGGGGGGTCTATGGTGGGCTGTGTGGGGTCTATGGTGAGCTGTGTGTTGACTCAGGTGGGCTCTGCAGGGTCTCAGGAGGGCTGCGCTGGGTCCATACTGGTCTCTGCAGGGTGTCAAGTGGGCTCTGCAGGGTCTCTGGTGGGCTTTGCAGGGTCTATATTGGGCTCTGCAGCAGTGAGCGGTGGAGTGATCTCTTCGTTAGCTCTGACATCAGAGCCAGCAGGAATAAAGCTGAAGAGAAGGAGGCGGCACAGGCATGGGAACATGTTCTAGAGGTAGGTAATTTTTTGTGGGCAGTTTGGGGGGGCCCCATACAAAATTTTGCTATGGAGCCCTGTGATTTCTAGTTACACCCCTGCATTGAAGCTTACCTTTTTTTTAGATGTTAATTTCTGGAAATGACAGGCTGAAAGATCCTGCTTAGTTCTCACTGTCTGGGGGAGTTTTGTTTCCATAATTAATCCTGTCTGTGCTGTGCTGGCAGATTTCATTATCACTTGATGAGATAAACTAGATGATCAGGACTGTCTATCCTAACAAAAGGTTAACGACCCTAGAAAGGTAATAAATATTTTTTAGTTTTAGATGTGTAGTGTGAATGGGAACACATAACCATATAGTGGGTTTTACTCAAATTTGACTACAAAAGTGGAAATACACTATAAGGCCATATATAAGTGCCGCTGTAAAAGCATTCATGCCAGTTATTTTGTGCATGCATTTTGTTTGATTTCCTGTATCTGAAAAATAAGTCTTGGAGCTTAACATATGTGCTTAGAAAACGGCTATCGGTAATATAACGTAATAATTGGATTTTGAAGGATCTTCAAACGTAGTCATGCAGCAGGTGTATGCAATTAAGCCTAGAGCTTTCCATTGCTGTGTTACTGAAGGGGAACCTCTTGCTCTATAAATCTCACAATGGGATAATAAACAGGCTGACAAGAGCAAGCCATGTGCAGTCTGCATTATAATAAAATGCAAATTGTGATATGCATATGCCTAACACATTTGTCTTAGGTCCCCGCCAATACAGTACTCATTTTGCATTATTTCTTACAGACAAAGGTAATAAAGGTCATTTCATATGTTTTTTGCATCTGCAGTTGGAAATATTGGACACAAGAGTGAACTAATTGTATGTGGCTAGCTTTTGACACAACTATTCCAAAACCTATGTTTTGTAAGACAGGATTTATGTGTACCGTGTAAGGTCTGCAAAAAAAGAGCACTGCAATATTTTCTATTATCTCTACATATTTTTTTTTTGATATACATGTATGTAGTGTACACACGAAACAAACAATTCTAGGGAAAGGGGAAGCTGTTATTTGGCAGAAGAGACTTTGTCTTACAAACAAACTCTACCTCTTAGCAGGTAGAGTACTCCCTTGACCCAATAGAGGACTAACTCAAAAGAGGACTAAAGCACAAAAAAAAAAAAAAAGTTGGCTTCAGTTCTCTTTTAAGCACTGCTCACACCTATGCAGTGAACTCTCGTATAACTAAGTTGGGCCATATTTTGAGACGGAGGATGCTCAAGATTATGGCCCATGCAAGTCTATAGGGGCTCAGGTCTCGTTCACACCTAGGCGTATTGCATATGCGACCGTCGCGCGTTTCCTAAGGCTACTTGGCTGTATCCCAATGGAAACGCTCAACAAAACGGCCCAAAGTAGTACCTGTACCTTTTCAGGCGTGGCCCGTTTTGTAGCGCGTTAGGGACGGGCGGAAATACGCCAAGGTGGGAACGAGACCATTGAATACAATGGGATTTATATTTTTGAGCGTTTTGTAGAGCGTTCGTCGAGCGTAGAACGCGCTACAAAACGTTCAGGTGTGAACGAGGGCTAAATGTGCAGATATGGCCACTGTCAAAGATATCTGGTCAGCTAGGATCAACAATGGAGGAAGCTGCTGTTGTCATTGAGAGGTAGCTGGGAAGGGGGATTATGTTAGTTTAGGAAGGTTTGGGAGGGTGGACTAGTCTACCTTTTAGTAAAAATCCCTTTAAACTATTTCATCTCTACAGAATACCCCTAGATTTAGGCACACATGTCCCACAGATCCGCCACTTTGCCCTGTTTAGATTGTCCATCACTTTCTCTGTCTTAAGAATTGTTACACTTGCTATTTTGTTCTCCTGATTGCTGTTTGTTAAACTGTTGGGTGATTGAATGCCAAACCATGTAGAGTAGATACCTGTGCTGAGCACCCACTGAAAGGCTAACTAGACTAGTGTAGGCCATGTTAGTTGTACAGAAGAGATACAGTGAAGAAGAAGACATAAATAGAACCCATAAGCAATCCCCACACTAACATGGGGGAGTGCAAGACAAGTTACTAGGATATTCTATGCCTCTGTGTGGATACAATGTTTTATTACCACTGACAAGCTTAAAATGGAGCCGAGAACAGTCTGTTATGATAAAAGCAGTCCACACAACATCATCTATGGCCCCTCAAATTAACACTTGCCAATGTTTGTCACAATGTTGGAAGTTGATTGGTCAACTAAGTGGAAGCAGCTCAGCAGTAGATACCCAGGGGCCAGAGCTCTTCTCTATTAAGAAAGCCAGTGGAGATTTTGTATTACCTATGTGACATCGATCACGTATTTGTATGCTTGCCAAGCATCTGGATTGTGCACTACATGGCGTTGTATGATGGCCACATACAAATGTGGAGTTCTGCCTTTTTCATGGCAATTTAACTTCGGATGCTTGCCAGTCTGACACTGATTTGCAAAACATGCAATTTGTGACACATACAAAAGAAGACTGTTGTGAGACTTGGCCTACAAAAGAGTACTCTGACATTAAATTGCTCAGTGGATGGACAACTTGAAAAGAAAACATAGACGGGTTGTTTTAATGAAGGACAGCTATTTCTTCTGCATCTACATACATCATAAATCCTAGACAGGTTGGCTATTATTGAAGAGCAAGGTTAGGAGAGTTCTGTGTCATGTATAATTTGCTTGTAAACTTAAATACAGTCCTTGGATATAATAAAAGTTTTTGACAAGATTTTCTAAAAAGATATACTGCAGAACTTTATTGTAAATAAAAATGGTAGGAGGCATCACTCTGCCCCCTGATCTATCCTTAAAGTGACTGTCATGAGAAAACTATGGGGGCTGCCATTGTTAGCTGACCTTTTGAAAATGCTAGAAGACCTGGCTGTGTCTGGCTTCAACAACTGTAAGGCATAGACCTAGAACAAGCATGCTGCAAATGAGTGTCTTAACTCCTATATATACCTATATTTGTTCCAGGTCAGAGACAAAGCATTGAAGTCAAAGCATCACCATGATGGCTGGGGAATTAGCATTCTCAAAAGAAAAGTCCGCAATGACAGTCACTTCAACACCAAACCTAATCCTAAAGGTGCCCATACACTGGCCGAATTGTGGTTGGTTTTTAATGTACCAGCCAAAATTCGGCCGGTGTATTGGCCTGTTGGCTCTCTTTCAGCTGGCATTCCCCGATCCACTGATCGAAGGAACCAGCTGGAAAATCTTCATATGATCAGAGCCGGCTGCCAATGAGCTGCCCGCTCTGATCGAGTATTCTGACAGGTGCTGGCGGCACCTGTCAGAATACAATGCAAAGAGCGGCGATTCCTCGATCAACACGCTGTTTGTGTTGATGGTTGAATCGCGTCAATTTCTTCTGTTCAGCCCGCAGGTTGAACAAAATAATTTGACAGGTGTATGGCCAGCTTTAGACTGCATTCACACGGGGTGTTATGGAATTCCGGCAAACCTATGGATTATTGCAACAGGAAAGCCAGGTGTCTCCATTCAGTTGCAGTAGCTGACCACATTGAAGTACTGTGTCCAGGGACAATCGTCTATCCCAAACCGCATGTAATCGTACCATGTACACCGCTGTCACCCTGCTATTAAAGGGTTATTAAACCTTTGTTTGTTTTTGCATATATCTACTGGCAGTAGATATATGCAAAACGATTTTAAAAAAAAACAACATTTTGAAAGAGTTAATACTTACCTGTGTCTCCGCCGCGTGCTCCCGTCCGAACATCTGAAAATGTATCGGGCGGGCGTGAGCGCAGTTCAGATGTTCGGCCGGGAGACGACGAGAGACACAAGGTAAGTCTATGGAGCAGCATGCACCCGCACAGACTCCATGGGACATCAGAAGAGGAGGACAGAGGAGTCAACGCTGGATCAGAGACCCGCACCAGCGCTGGAGGGAAAGTTAAAAACTACGGGAAAGAAGATGACCGGATTAAGAGACATCATTTAAAGTAAGTCCTTACATTAGCACTGTGGGGGTGGGACTTTTGCCCTTAATGTCACTTTAACTCAGTTCAGCGGCTGCATCTGAACAGGGACATCTGAGACTCCACAGGAATCCATAGGTTCTTGCCGAAGGGATCCTAGAAAGTGGCATGTGTCCCCGTGTGAATGGGGTCTAACAATGAAAGTGTATTTCCACTTTTGCAGCAAAATTGGAGAAACCTCCACTATAGGTATGGTATATGTTCCCATTCACATAACTAAATAGCATACCCTAATATTTTTTATTGATGTTTTTAACTTTCTAGTGGTTTGTTTGGAGGAGGAATGTGCAAAGGACACTACAGGCAGCTTTTAGTAGTTCGAATAGATGGCAGTGTGCAGAAAAGGTACAGACTGGGTTGACTGTTTTAAAAAGTGTATTATCATACAATGCCTTGAGACCTTAAAGGAGAACTATGGGGTCAGTGTTTTTCCCCATAGTGCTCCTTAGGGTAACGGGAGGACACAAACTAGCGTCCTCCCGTTACCCTAAGCTCAGTATACCGCGAGCTACAGCTCGCGGTATACTGAGACGCCGCAGCCGGAGCGGATCCTGGCGTAGTTGACGGGATCCGCCCAGCTGCGTGAGTGACAGCTGGCTCTGCCTATCTAGAGGCAGAGCCAGCTGTACCCGCCCCCTCCCCCGTCCGTTCCGCCAGTCAGCGCTGGCAGATCGGAGCGGGGGAGAGGGGAATCCAGCCCCTCCCCCTGTCACGGCAGAGAGCCGTCACAGGATCGAGAGGTGAGCGAACCTGGTATGTGTTTGCTCACCTCCCGATCTACTGAGCCGACCTGTGACAGTCTCATTGTTACAGGTCGGCTAGAACTATGAGGTGAGTGGAAATCACTCATCTCATAGTTCTCCTTTAAACCCTCTGTTAGGGCAGACAGTTCTGCTCACCTATATTGGAAGTGATAATGAAATCTGCCTGCACAGTACAGAGAGGGTTGATTATAGGAAACCCAGACCCCCCCAAGAGTAAGAGCTAAGCAGCATGTTTCAGTCCTGGAGTTTCCAGAAAGAGCATCTAAAAAATGTTAAGCAGTCATTTTTAAATATTTTTGTTATGCTATGTAAATAGGTGTTATTCCAATTTGGAAAAACTGTGGTTAGTTCTTCTAGATGTTTGGAACAACCTTCCTGCGGAATTCCCTAAAAACTGTATGCTCTTTGTAGCTGCATTGAATGGCACCACAACACATCTCATAGGATGTAAAGTCACTCTTTTTCTACACAGACAAAAATGTTAGAGGAGGAACCAGCGGCATGTATGTGCCAATAGAAGCTCACTCTTCAATATGCATGCCATCAGTGAGAACTCATAGCTCCCAACTATACCTCATTTGGAGGGACTGTTCCTCTTTTGGAACCAAATCCCTCTTCCTTTTCCACTGTCCCTTTGTTCAGTGTGAGGTATAGACCTCTATCTAAAAATACACTATTCAACTTCCAAAACTGTTACCCTACACCAAATCTTTCAACAAGCCTCTACATGATTGCATTTATTATTAAAAAAAAAAAAAACAGTATAAAGGAAAGGTAGTGGTGAAAAAAGCTTTTGTGGGTTTAATCAATCGTTTGTTGCATATTCTTCATGGTCCATGTAAATGGGGTGTGGCAGGGGTGTGTCCTTTGCCTACATACTATGTGCTAAAAGGTGTGCTTCTTTATCAACAGATACAACTCACCCCTAGAATCCATATTACCAGTAAGATATAGTTCTCCACACATGGTTCACTCCCCACTATCCAAGCTACCAATGAGATCTACACACAGCTCACTCCCTACTGTCCATGCTACCAATGAGATCTACACACAGCTCACTCTCTACTGTCCATGCTACCAATGAGATCTACACAGATCTACACACAGCTCACTATCTGCCATCCATGGTACCAATGAGATCTACACACAGCTCACTCCCTACTGTCCATGCTACCAATGAGAGCTCTCTTCCCAGTATGCGTATCACTGTTGAGATATGCACTGCAGTACATAAAGCACAGCTCATTCATGCTACTAGTGAGATGTACACTCCAACAGGGTGGGATTAACATAGGGGCTATTGGAACGCCAGCTCCAGGCCCACCAATTAAAATAGTCCCAGCAGCTATGCGCCAGCCTAGATCGCCTTGATATGCTGTATACTGAGCCGATCCGGGCCAGCTGGCCGAACACAATCAGGCAGAGACGGCTCTCTAACCGGCGAGCGGCCGACTTATTAGGAAGTCGCTTCTACTACTTCTGTACAGAGTACAGAGGGAGCCTGGTACACAGGGAGCCTGGCAGAGGATGTTTATTACCTGCGGCCTTTCCTCCCCCCAACAGCCGCTGAGTACAGGTACTGCCAGGCAATGTGTGAGTACAGATACTGCCAGGCAATGTGTGACTATAAATACTGCCAGGCGATGTGTGAGTACAGATACTGCCAGGCAATGTGTGTCTATAAATACTGCCACACAATGTATGACTAGATGTAGATGTTAGGCAATGTGTGAGTATAGATACTGTCAGGCAATGTGTGACCATGATACTGCCAGGCGATGTGTGAGTACAGATACTGTCAGGCAATGTGTGAGTATAGATACTGTTAGGCAATGTGTAAGTACAGATACTGCTAGGCGATGATACTGTCTCTCCTCTCTCTCCCCTGGCTGTCTCTCTGCTGAGATGTGTAATCCTCTATAGCTGGAGGTATATTGCATTGCTGTGTAATGTATTGTTTGGAATTTGTAGTCCTCTATCGCTAATGGTATTATGCTGCATTGCTGTATAATGTATTGATGGGATTTGTAGTCCTCTATAGCTAGTGGTATTCTGCATTGCAGTGTAATGTATTGCTGGGATTTGTAGTCCTCTATGGCTGCTGGTGTTATTTGCATTGCTCTATAATGTATTGCTGACATTTGTAGTCCTCTATAGCTGGTGGTATTCTGCATTGCTGTATAATATATTGCTAGTATTTGTAGTACCTCCACAAATTTGAGTCATTCTGCATTGCTGTACATTGCATTGCTGAAATTTGTAATCGTGAAGACATGGATTTGACTCTGTAACTTCAGGTTTCGCCTTCATGAACTTGTTGGCCATGCTAGACCATCCCGAAATAGAAACAGGCCTCTGGACAGGCCTGTTTAAGGAGCTGTTGGAGGAATATAGCTTCTCACTTTGTATAGTATACTATGTGACGTGAATAGACAGATTCTTATTACTTCATCCTTGAGCAGCCTAAACAGGCCTGTCCAGAAGCCTGTTTCTATTTCAGGATGGCCCATCGTGGCTGATGACTCTGGGAGGCAGCACTGGATCACCTGATTCTGTGGAGGCAGTGCTGTACAGGGTACCGAAACTGGCCAGAGGAGGAAGATAATAGAATTCAGCTGTGCACATTGCATAGTACACCACACAGTGGCTGAACTACCAGGGTCGCAGGAGTTGCAGCTGCATTCAGCTACTTGTGGGGCCCGAACAGGAGGAAGACCTGTAACCACCAACATTGTATTTCCATAAAAAGGCCCACCAAAATCCTCAGTGCTGAACCCATGATGCTCTTAATCCAGCCCTGCATTTATTTCGTATTGCACCTAATCTGTTCCTTCAAGCAGGAATATGACTGGTTTTACAATACGTTAGCCCTCTTCACAGAGACAAGGATACTTTAAATTCTGCATAGAATGTAGAGTGTAAGTGAGAACTAGATGTCCATGAACAGCCCCATTCATTTAGTTCTTTCTTCACGATGGAGGCTCAGCATTACATGTTGGCGTTACCTAGGGGGGTCTACATATAAATGCAGTCTGCCTAGGGATTCCCTCTTATTTAGATTGTCATCTACCCATCAAGGCTTCCATAACTCCTCCAAAGAGCCAGCCCACTACTTGCATGAGTGCTTGAGAGTAGTACTGAGACAGGGGGCTGGGATGTTTCCAGGATGCTATGTACAGCGCTCTCACCAGCTATGATTTGCCTGCATTGCACAGAGAAGCATGAAATTCCAGTGTTGTCATTACTGGGTCTAAAATACGGTGTGTAATGAAAAGGTTTATTATTTCTCATTAGCATGTTTACTGTGACGACATGGTGATCAGTTTATGAGTTAAATGTGTATTGGTGTTAAGTTATGTTTAATTATGTTATACTGTGTAACCTGGTTATGAAAAGACTGTCAGCACCACCCCTTGTTATCTCGGTTTGTACTCTGAAGGAGCTCAGGACAATGACATTCTGGCCAGGCCCCCTGCTATGGCTGTCTGGAGCTGTTTAGCAGGTGTGGTGTTGTTCAGACAGAATGTCCAGGGAGGGGAAGGGGGATGTGATGGGATTATATTTTGATCTGATCACTTTCAAAGGTTGCAAAGTTTCTTAATAAATCAGAGTTTGTTTCACCCTACACTCGAGTCTTGACCAGTGACTGGGGAAACTGGGAGCTAAAGATCAGCGGGTTGCAAAATCTCCCTCCTGAGCAAGGAAGAATACAGCGGCGAACATACTCGTCCTAAGTACTGGGGTCCGTCACATTACCCCACCGCTGCCACCAACCTACTGTCAATGATATTAAAGTCAGGTAGCAGGAGAGCTGTCTGTGTAGTCACCTGTACATCTGATGTCAGCTCTTCTTGATTAATAATGTCAGTGTCAGCAGCAACTTCTGCAATCCCTATTAGTGCCCCCTTTCACCCCTAGGCCGCATAGCAGCCGCATGGGCTGCTATGACTATTGTTTATATTGTGTATATATAAAATTGCCTTGGTGGGTGGATATCAGTCTGGAGGAGGTAGTTTTGGAAAGAAGACCACCCCAGGCAATACCCACATAGGACAATGGTCCTCAATGATTGAAAGAACTGAAATCCAGTAAATGAACAGGGCAGGCCATGGCCAGTACAGTTGGCGAGGAAAGTGCTAGATGATGCTGGCTATCCTCCAGCCAGTAAATAAGGCAGCTTCTAATCTCACTGCTCACTGTGTGCATTGATATCAGAGTAAGCAGTTTCAGTCCAGTACAACTGTGCAAGAGTGAGTCACAGTCCTAGCGCCTAGGGCCACCGATTGAGCGAACTTAGGAAAAATACAGCAATGCACATATGTGGCAGGTGGGTGTTAAGGGCCACCGCCGTGCTGCCACATATATGTATCACACTGTCGTAGAGGGGATGAGGACATACCACTAGCCTGCTGAAGTATCAATGAAAGAGCAGCAACACACTGATAAGGACATGACAAGAAGCTGATACAGAAACAAATGCAGTTTCTTGCACTGGATGCAATTCAAAATCCATTTAATTATGTTTTTATGACAATGTTAATTCAATTGAAATCTTGAAAACACTGAAGTCAAGCTATGCCAAGCCAAGTCATGCTATGTCACACATTATTATGTTATGATTCGATATATGAATGGTGACGCTGATTTATTAAAGGGGCTGAGAATCGTCACTATAAAAATATTTATTTTTTTACAAGCAGCAATTGTAGAGCTAACGTCTCTACAATTTATTGAATGCAGATCCTCAACTCCATTTGTAATTCAACCTCACCCAAAATATTTGTCTTTAACTTGTGGATGGAAAGACGTAGGGTTGATCTACTTTAGGGTCATTAAAGAGGAATTCCAGTCATTTAAAATGTTAATCCTTTCAGTGGGGCTAGACCCGCACTGCAAGGGTCAACTGCTTCCTTAGTCTTAAGGGATGTCACGAGAGAGTTCCAGACAGGATAAATAGCCTATCCATGATTTCCAAAATTGATATCTGCTGTGATCCCCGATCGCCTCCGCTCTACAAACTGTCTGTTTTCACATATCGCCCTCCGTGCCAGAATAGCTATCCTTTGCGTTCACGGCCATTAACTAAATCATGCACTCTTTTTTGCAATCGCACCATACTGGAACGCAGGGCATTGCTGTAACTCATGTACCAGTTCGGGTGATCGTACTGCGGGCGGGAGGCGTGTCAGTGGTGTCATTGACATGAATGGCACAGCACGCCCCCTCCCACCCCAGAACGCAGGGAGCCTTTGTTTATGCGATCCAGTGCGTTCATGCCACGTAACTGTGAATTGAACGCAATGGATATTGTGAACGAGCCCTAAAAGGTTTAGTTTCCTGCAGAATCAGCTGGCCCCCTGAGCGCTGGCCCTGTTATCCTGTTTTAGTGTGGTTCCTTTCCCTTGAAGGGTCCTATGGAGTGTTTTTGGATTGCGATTTTGCATTGTGATTTTCATCTTATTCGAATCTTTGTTTTACATCTTTGTTCTTCTACATTCCGTCAAGGTTTCTACATTTTCTGTATTGTCCTTTATAAATTGTTAGTCTGTTTTAGTTTTCAGGTCTTCTTCACACCTATGTGCACCCAACACACTAAGGCAACACATTGTAACATACTGCATTGGGGGGAATTTATCAAAGCAATTGCAACAGTTTTAGCCTCTTAGATAATTTTTTTTTAATGTGCAAATCTGTCTTTTAACATGTGCCCCTGTTTTGACCTGAGCTTGCACTACTTTTCCAACTGCACGTGTTTTGCACCTGTTTTGATCAGAGCTTGCACTACTTTTTCAATTGCATGTGTATTGGTTGTTTTTTGCACCTGTTTCATTTCAATCTGCACTTGTTCTGCGGCTGTCTGAAACTGGAGCATCACCAAACAAAACAATCACAACTTAAGAAGTCCCCATTACCACTTCTTCAAGAATCCACAGTTACAAGTCTTCTTTCCTGGAGTCTGTTAACCCTAATTTATGAACAACATTACACCAGAATCATAAATCTAGTGCAAATATATTCCGTGCAAGTTTAAACACTCGCAATTGCTATGATAAATTTCCGCCATTGCGTCGTGGTGTGGTGGGCCGTTTTTTCTTGTCTGTTCTGGTGCATTGGTAGACCATTTAAATGAACACACATGAATGTTTATTTGAATGGGCTTCCAACGCAATACTACAAAACACAAAGGTGTGAAGGCAGCCTTATATTCTTGTCCTTATAAGACTCAGTTCATGAAGCTAACACACCACAATAAGGATACTTATTTTTTACAAAGTGTCAGTGGCGGAACTACCGCCGGTGCAGGCGGGTCTGAGGCACCGGGGCCTGAGGCTGTGGGGGGGCCCAGTGGGGTCCGGTCCTGGGCACCCCCACAGCCTCAGCACGGTCCTGCAATATATGGCAGTGCACGGTCCCGGTGTTCGAACACCGGGGCCCCGCACTGCCGACGGACTTCACAGTGAGGGGGCAGGTCCTGTAACTCACCTCCCCTCCCGGCCGCGTCCATAGTAACAGGCGGCAGGAGGGGAGGTGAGTCACAGGAGGAGGCGGGCACACA
>NW_017306404.1:1264846-1268367 GCF_000935625.1 Nanorana parkeri | reverse complement strand
CCGCTCCCGCGCCCCTCCCCCCGGCCCCCGTCTTGGGAGGGGGGCCCAAGATAAAATCTTGCACCAGGGCCCTTTGGTTAATAGTTCCGCCACTGCAAAGTGTGCATTATTTTTAGGTTTGAAAATAACAGTCACATGCCAAATATCAAACTCCTTATTCATGTGGTAAAAATCTGTGAATTGAGCCTATAGTGTTTTATACCACTTCATCATAAACAGTGTTTTAGTAAGGCTTCAGGAACTACACTTAATATCTACACATTTATCTTTCACATGGTGTGAAGTAACATTATTAGTCATGTATATCTTCTCCCCACAGAATGTATCCCCGACTCAACATCTTCTTATGCTGTTGTTCCCTACAATGGCATTCATTCTGAATGAGAACATCACATCTGAGAACACACTCAAATGTTGGATATGGCTGAGGAAATGAGGTGAATGGAAGTTGTGATTGTGAAAATGTTTCATGACATTGAAAATCCACCTCCAAAACCAGCCCTAGCACAAACCCTGCTGGCACCACCAGGGGGCAATATGAATTATACCTTGTTGGCAACAGAACAACTAGTCCCAACACCTATTTTGCTTATTTTAATCCTTTATTGGTATTTGAGGCACTCTGGTGGAAAACGGATGGCTATTGTGTATATGCTGAGCATCAAACTGGAGTGCACCCTGGGCCATGACAGCTGCTTCTTTAGGATGTTTGCCATCATTATCCTATTCCAGCAGCTGGTTAACAAGTTACCTATTAGATTGCATTTTGGCTGGACCAGGTGGCGTCCAAGGAAAAGGACCTCGCTCAAGCATACAGGCGTACATATTTTTTGTTTGTTTTGTTTGGAGAGATTTGCAATCACATTGCTGATATGTAGGCAATAACATCATCATATCAAATTGTATTACTACACTTGTGCCACTGCCTGGAAGGATAGAAAATCAGAACAAATCTCTACTCAATGAAAGCATTTGCTGAGAAAAGACTGTTGTCTGATATTGCTGACCTCCATCTGAAAATGCTAACTGCTTGTTTGCCATGTCAAAATGCCAGTATTAAGGCTAGTCCATTGGCATTTCCAAAAGGAGAAGTCAGCAATGACAGCCTATATCTCTGATATAGCACAGGTTACCTTAAATGAAGCAACAGCAATGTAAAACAAGCAGCATGTTTTCAAGTAGAACCTTCTGTACCATGAGGAATAAAGTATCAGTTTACTCTGGTACAAACATTTTCTCAGAGTTCACTGACATACATCAAGCCTTGTGGTTTAAAGGAGAACTATGGGGTCAGGGGTTTTCCCCTTAGTTCTCCTTAGGGTAACGGGAGGACACAAACTAGCGTATACTGAGACGCCGCAGCCGGAGCGGATCCCGACATCGATGTCGAGATCCACCCAGCTGCGTGAGAGGCAGAGCCAGCTGTACCCGCCCCTCCCCCGTCCGTTCCGCCAGTCAGCGCTGGCGGATCGGAGCGGGAAGGGGGGAATCCATCCCCTCCCCTGTCACGGCAGAGAGCCGTGACAGGATCGGGAAGTGAGCGAACACCGGCATGTGTTCGCTCACCTCCCGATCTACTGAGCCGACCTGTGACAGTCTCATTGTCACAGGTCGGCTAGAACTATGAGGTGAGTGAAAAGCACTCACCTCATAGTTCTCCTTTAATACCACTAGGCATCTTGTATGAAACGTCATAGTCTTCTATTTATAGTAAGGTGTACATTATTCCCAGTACAGAAGTATTACATACAATAATTAGTCAATATTCTTACAGATAGGCCCATAGAGTTCCAATTCTGAACATTTTTTTCTCTTGTCTAATTCTATCTTGCAGGGATGAAAATACGGTCCTCCCACAAAGCAGAACAGCCAACTCAAGGCGTGGAGCCCTTACCATCAGCTCCACTTTCCTCACTCCCAGCTGTACAACAGGATGGTACTATTTCCTCAATACTCCTGGTGGGTGGGGCCATTATTTCTATTGTACAAAGGAGCAGTAGTCTTAAAGGGGTTCTAAACCCTCCCGTTTTTTTTGCCTATATCTACTGCTATCAAGCAGTAGATATAGGCAAACAGTTAAAAAAAAAAAAAAACGCTAAAACAGCGGTTTAAACGTACCTTTTTTTCTTTGCGCACTCCCGCGCCGAGAATCAGGAACTGCTCGTACGGCCCCAAAGGATCTTGGGCCAGGCGCATTCGCAGTTCTGATTCTCGGCCGGGAGACGAGCAGAGAAATAGGTCTATGGACACGTGCACCCGCATGCAGACACCGCTGGATCGGAAGTGCCTGCAAGCAAAGAGGTGTCAGCACTGGATCGGAGAGCCACCGCACCGCTGGAGGGACAGATGAAAACATCAGGAAAGAAGATGAAGATCGGAATAAAAGACATCATTTAAAGGAGAACTAGGGGGTAAGTGTTTTTCCACATAGTTCTCCTTAGGGTAACGGGAGGACACAAACTAGCGTCTTCCCGTTACCCTAAGCTCAGTATACCGCGAGCTGCAGCTCGCGGTATACTGAGACGCCGCAGCCGGAACGGATCCCGACTTAGACGTCGGGATCCGCCCAGCTGCGTGAGTGACAGCTGGCTCTGCCTATCTAGAGGCAGAGCCAGCTGTACCCGCCCCCTCCCCCGTCCGTTCCGCCAGTCAGCGCTGGCAGATCGGAGCGGGGAGAGGGGAATCCAGCCCCTCCCCCTGTCACGGCAGACAGCCGTGACAGGATCGAGAGGTGAGCGAACCCGGTATGTGTTCGCTCACCTCCCGATCTACTGAGCCGACCTGTGACAGTCTCATTGTCACAGGTCGGCTAGAACTATGAGGTGAGTGGAAATCACTCATCTCATAGTTCTCCTTTAAGGTAAGTGCTAACATTAACATGAAGGGGAGGGAAAAAGAAAATTGACTTTAATGTCACTTTAAGTTTATGAGTGAACTGGACAAGTCCATTGTTAACATTGTTCCAGAAAGCACGTGCATTGCCAAAATGATGAAAGAAGATAGTGCCATCCTATCAGTTTTCCCGCAGAGCTGTGCCATTTCTCAATTTCTAGAGAAGTATACCAGCAGGTAATTGATGGCTGAGGACAACTCCATCATTGCACTACTCAGTAACGTGCCTCAAAGCATGTAACTAAACCAATTGATGGAAAAAGGCAGCTCCATCATAACAGTGTGCCCACAGAGGTATTTACCAGCAGCTCACTGATAGATCAGAACAGTTCCATCTTTGAAGTTCTCCCATAGAACTGCACCAGAAACGTCCATCTAGAGTTAATATGGGCCTGTGTCAACTCAATGTGCTTGTGTTTTCTTTATACTGGGCATAGCATATCCATCCAAGTCTATTTAAATGCAGTACCTGCTTGAAGCAGGTCAAATGCAGGTCAGGTGGAGGTAAACTGATGGTCAAATACACCAGTCATCAAATCCTAACCCATCTCAGATCTCAAATTAATGTCACACTGATGCCATCAACACAAGCCCCAAGCGAATTGACAGAGGCCCTAATTTTATATATA
>NW_017306404.1:1255885-1264836 GCF_000935625.1 Nanorana parkeri | reverse complement strand
TGCTAAAATATATATATATATATATATACATATTAACAAAGAAAAATCTGAACTGCAAAAACAAAATTGGCAATAGCAAAACCAGCTCCACACATATCTTCCTGGTGCCAGTCTAGATAAATGGGCTGGGCATTGAGCTGGAGTAGGACCTGGGAAATAAAAGCGGCTTCTACAGGGAGTTTACCAATACCTTACTGTTCCCGCAGTTAGCCAGTATCATTTCTATGTGAGTGAATTAATGCTGGACCAGGTGGTGTAAGAGAAGAAAGCAATTTACTCAAGCAAGGTAAGTAGTTAAGTCATGCCTACATTTTTTCTCAAAACCTTTTACGTATATGTCCACACAGTTCCAGTTCTCAACATTTGTTCTCTCGTCCTATTCTACCCTCAGGAAAGAAACAACCATACAGGCCGAATCCATGCTAGGAGATTGTTCCATCATATCAGTTTTTCAACAGAATTGTGCAATCACAGAACAGAAGCCTACCAACAGCTCAGTGGTGGCCCAGGACAATTCCATCACTGCAGTTCTCTCATGGAGCTGAAACATCATATGCCATCTATAGCTCCTAATTTTTTTTTACACCGATACAATGCATATACTGTGTCCTCTCTTTAAAAATCAATCATGCGGAATACCTTGCATGCACCCCAGGCAGTGTTGACTTACCATAGAGAAGGAGATCTATTCATAGTTGCAAATGGAGACTTATCAGATTTGGGTAAAACTGCCCAGAGATCACTATGGACCACCAGCACACATGAAGTCATTCACATGATCTCCTATACTTGGAAGTACCAGATATGTCCTTCTTTCTTGGTGGCACAACAGAGTGGCCGAGGAAGCAAAGGAAATATGAACATTTGCTGCTGTGGAGGGGGGAAATTCCTTTTTGTTTTGCCTTGTATGGTTTTAAGGGTGAAGAAAAAAGAAATACCGGTAACATTATTCTTGTTGTCATGTTCATGCTCTGATACTCTCACCTTAAAACCCTGTGTTCTTTTTCTGACAAGCTACATTAACCAAATTCAAATGTAAGAATGAGAAGGATGAGTCTTTTAAGAATTTGTGGAGATTACAAGTACCTTGTAGTCTTGGCAGTCATGGCAGTGTGCCCTCATTGGGAGCACACTTGATAGCGTGTAAGAGATAGACAGAGAAAGATAGTTTAAATTACCGTATGTATATAGAGTTCTATTAGCAGGGCCAGATTTGCCACTAGGCACAAGGAGTGCAAGGGCTTATCAGCTGTTGTACATAAACACATTGCCCTCTTTTTTGCATTTTGACGGCCTTTCTGCTGCTCCTCATATCTGCTTCTGACCTCTATTCAGCAATGTAACAGAGGTATATACACTGACCCGCAATGTAACAGAGGTATATACACTGACCCCCAATGTAACGGAGGTATATACACTGACCCCCAATGTAACAGAGGTATATGCACTGACTCCTTCCTCTCTCTGCTAACCTTTGCATCCCAAACAGTACCCCCTTGTGCTTACCTCCAAAGTGGTGTATCTGGCGGCACTTGGTGGCAGGCAGGTCTCCAAAGCATGGTCCTCCTCATTCCCCATGTGACAGTGATAGTAAGCAGGACTTCTGGATTTACATATGAATGAGCCACGCTACTTGCATATGAATAGTTGAGATGTTATTTTTATGCAAATCTGATTACCCATTCGAGCCCACTTCTCCCCCGAACCCCATAGCGGCCCGATGGGTTGCTATGGCGGTAGTTCTGCCACTGCTTCTAACTGCTCAATTGGACTGATTCCTTCCTTAATTCTGAATTGGTCCGCTCTGAGTTTTTATTTAGGCCTCATTCAGATCTTTGCATTGTGATTATGTGTAATCTTTGGTGAGTTATAGTTCCACTCTCCAACACATACAGCTCACTGCCCACTATCCACGTTACTACTGAGATGTACACTCCAGCACACACAGCTCACTGCACATCACCCATTAGATGCCTCATCTTCCTCTATTTTACACAGAACTTCATTCATGTATCTGTATTACATGCACTGCCAGGGCCTTATAACGCTATTACACAGAGTGCCTCATTCCTAGTGCTTGTGCTTCTTTATTGTACGCATGTCTCATGCCGCTCTATAACATTCAGTGCCCCACCATCTTTATAAGTGTCTCATACTTCTCTGTTGGACATAGGATTCATACCATTGTAGTACACATTGTGCCTCATACCTCTGCATTACATGCAGTTCCTCTTATCCCTCTACCATTCACAGTTGTTAACCCCTTTCTATTACACAATGCCTCTTAAGTTCGTATTGGCACCCGCTACCCCTATGTTGGGCACAATACCTCACACCAATCTCTAATATACACAATAGCTCATACATCTATATAACACATGTATCACCCTAACCAACCCCTCCGCATTTCCAAAAACCTCCTGCTTCTGGGGGGCCTGCTGGCCGCTGGGTACCGATTCGGCGCTGGGACTGTGCTGGGCCCCCTAGAGACCCGAGGCCCTGGTGCGCCCGCACCGGCGGTAGTTCCGCCACTGCTTATGTGGGCTGAAGGGGCAGCTGCTTTGGGCCCCACAACAATGATTGGGCCCTGGGCGACTGCCCCTTTTGCCCTGCGTTAAAGACGGCCCTGTGTATAATAATAATAACACATATTGCTTCTTTCCCATCGATTATGTGCCGTACTTATAAATGACATGCAGTGCCTCATGCCTCTATTATATTCAGTGTATTATACCTATTGCTTCATACCTCTGTACTCACTGTCAGCCTTTTATTTTGTATTTCTGTAAGAACTCAGCACCTGCACTTCATCTTCTGTGTGTACAGTGCATCCTCCTGAATTGTAGTTTTTGTGTATAACAACGATCACCAATATCTTGAAATGTAAGTCCTGTGGACATGGATCTATAATGGGACTAAGGCTGGGTTCACAACTCAACAAGTGAAATCCCATACTTCCCTATGGGCATGGTTCCCACCTGGGCATATTTCAGCGCGTGGAAACGCGCTGAAGACGCCCTACGCCCAAACAAGTACAGGAGCTTCTTTTGGGGCGTATATTTCCGCGCGTGTCCATTGTATTCCCGAGTTTGGCTCGGGGTTAACAAAGCGATAACCCCGAGCCACACTCGGGAATACAGCGTAGGTCCGGCCGCTGCCGTCTTCCGTCCCTTATGAGCGTCCGCGTCGCAGGGGGGTGGAACCGGCGGGAAGTTTTAAAAAAAAAAACAGAAAAAAAGATAGAGAAAATAAAGGGGAAAAAAATCATACCGCCAGAGAGGTATAAAAACGAGTGTTGAACGAGCGTTTCACTGAACTAAAAAACGCGCTAAAAACGAGCTGAAAAAACGCGCCTATAGTAACACCCAGGTGTGAAACCAGCCTAAGGGATTAGAACTCCCAACCAGAATGTCATCATGTTCTATGACTGGAGAGGTACATATCTCATAATTGACCTGCACATACTGTATTATGTAGGAATGGAAGATTACAAATCCCAGCACAAGTTATATGAATTGTATATTTTGGGGTTGGGCTACTACAAGTCTCAGCATTACCTGTATATGATAGGACTAAGGCTCCATTCACATATAGCGTTTGCGTTTCCCGTGCAGAAGACAGGGCAGCATGAAAAAGCTAAAACCTTTATTCTGCACGGATTCCACTCGTTTGCGGCTATTACCACGAACGTATGGAATCCACGCGTGGACACGAGAGACTTCCAACCCAAACATATTTGTATGCAGTGGGTGGAGCAGGAGAGGGGATTACAGATTCCAGCATGACTTGTATACACTGTGGGGGAATTTATCAAAACTGGAGCAGGCAGAAACTGGAGCAGTTGCCCATGGCAACCAATCAGCTTCTCTCTTCAGTTTGCTCAGCTGAGATTTGAACATGAGAGATAGAAGCTGATTGGTTGCAGTACAAATCTGCTCCAGTTTTGATAAATTCCCCTCTATATGTTATGGGGGTACAAATCACAGTATTGTACCCCAGTATGACATGTGTAGTGTGGTATAGTTTAGTGTGTGTGTAGCTTAGTGTAGTGCTGTGTAGAGCAGTGCTGTGTAGAGCAGTGTTGTGTAAATTTGTGTAGTGTGTTTGTAGGACTGAACAGCACAAAGGTCAGCATGACCCATGTGTGACTCGCGGTCATTAGGTCGAGGTGACACAGTGGTCCTCATGTAATACACACAATCAGTGCGGTGTCACACAATCGAGGCAGTGCCACACAATCGGTTGGAGAACACACTTGTCCTTATGGATTTGTTTATTTCACATTGTGAACTTTCCATGCACAGTCCTCTCCTCTCAGCACACGTATAACCTGCCAATGTCACCACACCGGTGATGTTCCGCAATATCACTTGCCATCAGCAGAGGTGACATTGTATGGCTGTCAGCGATCGATGAATGTCAGGGATCGCTCGGTGTGTGCTTGCTAGTGTAGACATGTGACAAGGATGAACAGATGCCGCTGTCTCTCCACACACGCTTCTTCTTCTTCTTCCCACAAATGATTATTTCTGTCCCTCCTCGCTTGCAGTGTTCCTGCTTGTGGCGGGTCGTACCACTCGCGCACTGCAGTGTAGGGGGGGCCGCGCTGTTATAGTTCCCAGGCAGCGGCTCAGCTGGGCGCAGACTCTTCGTTAAACACACATAGGGGTGCCAGGATGTAGAATCCCACACGGGGCACACATAGGTGGACGTTTGCGTGTCATTTGTGCCCTATGGCGGTGTGAAGGGTACTGGAGCACCCCTGATGGGCGTGCAGTGCGGCGGCCTGGTGTGGGGGAGACGCGCAGAACAGCCGGTGTCTGCACCTTTTGACAGCTCTGCAAGGTACTGAAGGGACAGAAGCAGAGTGTCCGGACTGGGGTGCTGCCTCTCATCCCCCCCTATCAGAGCAGACATACAGGACTGGTGAGAGCCATCACCACCACCCCCTCCCCCGCTGTGCCCGCTGCCACTGACTGACTGTGCCCCTTTGTCTTAGGTGCTGCAGACCTGTGCCCCCATACCGGGGAGGAGTTCGGCCAGGGGTCAGACTGCCATGCACTGATTCCCCTCCTCCTCGTCTCTCCTGCCTTGCCCGGGACATAAATGATAGAGGATACCATGACTCTGCTGTCTCTCCTGGGTAGGATCATGCGTTACTTCTTACTCAGACCGGAGACCTTGTTCCTGCTGTGCATCAGCCTGGCACTGTGGAGCTACTTCTTCCACACGGACGAGGTGAAGACCATCGTCAAGTCCAGCCGGGACGCCGTGCAGATGGTGAAAGGGAAGGTGGCAGAGATCATGCAGAATGACCGCCTCGGAGGGCTCGATGTCCTGGAGGCAGAGTTCTCCAAGACCTGGGAGTTGAAGAGTAACAATGTGGCCGTCTACTCCATCCAGGGCCGGAGGGACCACATGGAGGACCGCTTCGAGATCATCATGGACCTGCTCAACAAGACTCACCCATCCATCTTTGGCATCTTTGATGGGCACGGAGGAGAGGTAGGTGGCAGGACAAGGGCTGGAGAACATTGGCAGGTGGGCTGAGGTGGTAGAGGTGCCAGCTTGTCATGGCCATGGGAGTGCCTGGCAGGAGATCTGCAGTAGGGAAGTGCTCAAGTACTGGCACTTCAGCCCCCATTCACACACATTTTCTTGTAGGGTTCTCAGTGCTCAACATGATGGATCTCATTATTTTCAGGGGTTCCCATTCACACCTGAGTGTTTTGTCACAGGTTTCCCCAATTCCAATTACACTCAACATGATGATTCCCATTATTTTCTGGGGTTCCCATTCACATCTGAGTGTTGTGTCACAGGTTTCCCCAATTCCAACAACACTCAACATGATGATTCCCATTATTTTCTGGGGTTCCCATTCACATCTGAGTGTTGTGTCACAGGTTTCCCCAATTCCAACAACACTCAACATGATGATTCCCATTATTTTCTGGGGTTCCCATTCACATCTGAGTGTTGTGTCACAGGTTTCCCGAAGCCCAACAATGCTCAACATGACGAATGCCGTTATTTCTCGTGGTGCCCATTCACACCTGAGTGTTGTGTCGCGTATTGCTTGTAGCTCCAAAAAGTACAGGAGCTTCTTTTTGGGTCGAATCGTACATTTTTGCCAATGGGAGCACTTAAAATTGCACATTTTTTGTGCAAATTTATAGTGACACTAACCTCAGGAGTTAAATCTTAGAAATACATTCAAGAATCTGAACTAATAGCAAAAATGCATCTTATTTGTGTATCACCCGGCTGTAGATCCTCCAATCATCTCTGAATTGGTGCTGACACTGTCCTTCCTTCTGGAGGGTGGCTACTTTTCTTCCCCATGGTCCCTGTGTGTGTGTTGTAAAGTAGCCACAGCTCCAAGCTCACTCCTGTGATGGACTACAATATCACGTTTAGTTTACTAATTTGTATTGAGATTGTAGTCTATCACAGGAGTGAGCTTGGGGCGGTAACCACTTTACAACACACACAATGGGGGACAAAAGTAGCCACCCTCCAGAAGGAAGGACAGTGTCAGCATGATTTCAGAGATGATTGGAGGATCTACAGCCGAGTGATACACAAATAAGATACATTTTTGTTAATAAGGTACTTGAATGTATTTTTAAGATTTAACTCCTGAGTTTAGTGTCACTTTAATGCCTAATAAGCATATTCTCCTTCTACTAACTAGCTTTCCACTGGCTAAAAAACCCCCCAATTATGACGGGAAAACTCTAAAAAAAAAAAAAAAAAGGTTTAAAATCATTTAAAATGGCTGAAGTGTGATTAAAGGTGATGGTTGAGCTCCAAGTGTCAGCACTTGTCAGCATTTGTAGATTGGGATAGGAAGGAGTTACAGGTGAAGGCAGAGATGCCGTATTGCTATGGTTATCTCGTCCTTCAAAATTTCAGTAATGATGGACCGGGGAAACGAGCGAGTGTGTCTGTTTCTTCGATGGTAAAAAGAGAAAGTGTGTGCGTTGTGTCAGTGGAAGGATCGTAACAAGTTGTGTTGGGCTAGATTTTCTAATTGTGAAACATATCCATTAAATGATAAAGGCTGAGCACTCCATGAGATTACTGCAGGTGGTCCTCAGACTGCGTGGGAGATAGAAATGTCCGTCAGATAGGTTGAGGTTGTCCAGGGAGGTTGATTATACGGCTAATGCTGGAGCCTGTAATCTCACAGTCACATAACATGCATCCTGGGATTTGTTGTATCCCAGTGCAATAATAAACAGTGTCATGCAGGAATCTGTACGCTGTAAATATATGTACAGGTCATACTGGAACTTGTAATGCCTTAGTCACATAATACAGAGTGCATGCGGGTCAAGCTTAGACTTGTCTCATAATGTCAACTGTCATACTGGGACTTGTAGTTCTAAGATGTATAACATAGGATGTATATACTGGGGTTGATTTACTAGAAGCAAATAGCTTAGTCGATAAAATTAAGCTTTGCTCAGTCATCCAAACATGTGCTGTGTTTTCTTTCCCTTGCACATAAGTACAGGTATGTATTCAAAGTAAACATCATTCACTGTACATACACTTTTTACACTGAACATTCTTATTGCCTAGTGAAAAGCCTCTACTCCTTTAGTAGATAAACCTTGAGTGTGTAAGCATCTAGTGCTTGGACCCGTAGTCCCCTAGTCACATAATATTAAATGTAAACGGGTTATGCCGGGACTTGTAGCACCTATTCCCACAATTTACATTTTACGATGGTAACGCAGGGACACCTAGCCCTCTAGTAACATAGTGACATAGTAGTTTAAGGTTGAATAAAGACCAAGGTCCATCCAGCTCAACCTATGTATGTGAGTGTGTGTGTGTGTGTATTTTTCTTACTCTAACACTTCCCATAGTGATGATGAGAGTTGTAGCTTCCCCTAGGTCCTGTACTTTACACCTTACACAAGTCATGCTGGGACTTATAGTTGTCTGGTATCCCAATAACTTTACATAAAATGTATATAGACACTTAGTCCACCCCAGTTACATACTATACAGTGTATATAGGTCATCTTGGGTGTTATACAGGGGTACAAGTACTCCTAAAAACGAGATCCTATAGGTTGGACTTGATGGACTAATGTCTTTATTCAACCTCAAATACTATGTAACTATGTAATCTTGGTATTTGTAGTCCTTTAATCACTTTCAGGTATATTCAGTAAGACTGTACAGGGAGCACACCCATAAGAGGAGTATAGTGCCCTTAGCATCCATTTTTTGTTGGTGTCTTATTTGGGGGAGGGGTCTCTGACAGCTAGGTAGGAAGTATTTTTGTCTCCTGTTCTGGGTCAGAACTTTAGTCAACAGACCTAGGACACTAACTAATGGACAGAGAGGTTGTCTTTATTTCATATCACCCAAATAATATTCTCTATGCGGAGGCCAAGTGGGAGTAGATCCCAACTGCCTGAAGATAAGGGAGGCAGGAGGGTGGGCAGCTGAAAGTCAGTTATATTGGTTGGTAGAACAGCTTATACTCCAAAGGGAAACCTAATGAGTCAGAAATGTATTATGCGTGGAATGTGCTAGTTTAAAAAAAATCCATACATGTATAAAAAAGGCTTATTCAGAACAATGGTAAAAATGCAGCACCAATGAGTTTTCACATTACTGTAGTCAAGTCATTGAAAATATGATTTTTGGGTTACTGCACTTTTCACTTGCTGTTTGCATTGCTTTCCTGAATGATGGTGATAGTTTGATGGCTTCAGCTACCATTTGACCCCAGCCCTGAATGATGGTGATAGTCTGGTGGCTTCAGCTACCATTTGACCCCAGCACATGTGTGGTGAATGGTTAAGGCAGCCTTTCTCAACCTTTTTAACATGGAGTAACTGGAGTAACCTTAGAAATAACTTATAGCACATGGTACATTAGTGTGATTGTCACTGGGAAGAATGCTCCTTACATTTGTGGTTATT
>NW_017306404.1:1251021-1255860 GCF_000935625.1 Nanorana parkeri | reverse complement strand
TTGGTTATCCGAGAAGCAGAAAATGCTCATTGCTCAAGGAGCATCTGGAAACCTCTGGAGGACCCTTGGGTTTCATGGAACACAAATTAAGAAAGGCTGGGTTGAGATATAAGTCTGCTTGCTTCACCTACAGTCTGTCCCAGTAAGTGTGTAGTGAAGGGGTGGACAAACGATTATGGAATTCAGGAGCCAGTCTTATCCATTTCAGGAGCCAGCAGGATTTTTTTAGGAGCCAGCTCCATTGACAACTGCTAGTATGATAGTCATTGGGAAGAATGCTCGTTACATTTGTGGTCATTGGGAATTATACCCGCCTCCACCTTGCAGATAGCAGAAAATGCACATTGCTCACGGAACCTTTAGCAACCTCGGGAGGAGTCTTGGGTTCCTCAGAACCCAGGTTGAGAAAGGCTGTGTTAAGGGTTAAGTCTGGTTGCTTTACCTACCATCCGCCCCAGTGAGTGTGTAGTAAATGGTTAAAGAAGCCTTTCTCAACCTTTTTAACAAGAGGGAACCCTTGAAATAACTTTCATGTCTCAGGAAACCCCTGCTAATAAGAGGCAGACATTGCTCATTGGTCAAGGAACCGCTACCAACCCAGAGGAACCCTAGGGTTCCATGGTTTCAATATTGAGAAGCAGGGTTAAGGGATAAGCATGTGCAAAATATCATAAAATATTTGGATACATATCTCATGCTTCTAATGATCTGCTGATAATATTGAACGGAGAAGGGTACTGTAGATTTCTGAAGATCTCCAAAGGCATAATTCATTTTATTCCCCCGCTACTGAGCCTTTCAATCATCCTATTTGTAGCACTTTGATTTTAATGTGATGCAAATGAAGTGATTGTTAACTAGAGGTGAAATGACTTAGTGGCATGAGATTAAACTCACCCAAGGAGCATAGCAATAAAGTGTTATTTGTGGCAGTTGAGAGAGCTGTAAATGGTACTTTACACTGCAGTGCTGAGAATCAGTGGTAACTTTATTGTGGGGGACTTCCACAGATAAGGATATATATATTGATGTTTGTCTAACAAACAGTGATTTCACACCTGTCAGATGTTGTTTACAAACACAGTTTTGATATTATGCCTATTTTATTTTAATGTGTATGTTGATATCTAGATGTTGATATTACATCGTATATGAATATTTTTCTATTGCATGGTTCAATACATCTGAAAATATTATAGACTTCACTTGCTGTTAACAGTCATACTGCAATTGTTGCTGTCAATGTTTGATAAGCATTAGTCATACGTGTATTGTTTATTCTTATCTGGGATTAGCAGGAAGAAATATTAATGGGCACTAAGTTACTGCCTCAGGGGGGTTTCTAGAGCAGTGTTTCTTAACCTTTTTTTAGTCACGGCACTCTTTAAAAGGATGCAAAATCTCAAGGCACACGGATCTAAAATTTAATGTAAGAAAACAATGTGTGGACACTCCAAAATTCATACCAGACTCTTATCCCAGATTTGCATCTGGTATGGATTTTAGGGGGGACCCCACACAAAAAAGGGGGTCCCCTTCACATCATTATTGCTCATTCAAATCAGAGTGCCTTTTTACATCAGGAGACCCCCCCTCTCACATCAGAGTCAACTCTTTACATCAGAACTCCCCTTTTACATCAGAGATCCCCCTTCACATGAGGAGCCCAATTCACAACAGAAGCTTGCCTGCACAATGGAAAGTCAGGACTCTGTGTGAAAATGTCGAGCACCCCTGAAAAAGCTAGAAGGCACCTTAGTGTGCCACGCCACCATGATTGAAAATTGGATTTGGATTGGATTATGGATTGGATTATGTGTATAATCCAACATTAATTCCAGACCCTTATCCCGGATTTGCATCTGGTATGGATTTTAAGGGGGGACCCCACACAATAAAAGGGGGTCCCCCTTCACACCATAGTTGCCCATTCAAATCAGAGTCCCCCTTTACATTAGAGCCCCACTTTCACATCAGAGTCCATCTTTACATCAGGAGCCCCCCGTCACATCAGAGTCAACTCTTTACATCAGAGCTCCCCTTTTACATAAGAGTTCCCCCTTCACATCAGAAGCTTGCCTGCACAATGGAAAGGCATGACTCTGTGTGAAAATTACGAGCACCCCTGAAAAAGCTAGAAGGCACCTCAGTGTGTCACGGCACCCTGGTTGAAAAAGGCCGTTCTAGAGTTTTCAAATGTTGAGGGGCATGTACGGTACAACTTGATCAACACTGTAATGTCACATCAGGATGACAAAGGAAATAATAGATGAATTGACATGTAGTTAAATTGTACAATGTTGTACAATGTTCCAAAACTGTATAATGCATAGAATGTATCATCTCCATATCTCAGAGAAGACCCAGGGCACTCAATTGAAGAACCGGGGCATGTGCCCTGGGTGCCAGGGTCTAGCATGGCCCTTCACTGTCTCATACTCATATCCAGCAATAGGGTTCCAAGCCTCATTATAATGTATCGCACTACGCACATTCCTGTATTTTTATGTTAATGAATCAATCACATTTATAAATAAGTCGGCTTCTATTCTTATGAACATAAGTAAAACTGGCAATAGTGGTATTTGCTGGTCCCGGGTTGTCTCACAATGAATTCAGTAACCGTGTAGGCTGGATTTCTTTGTTCATTTTCATCACACTAGCCTTTCTGTATTGTGCTCAGATTATGATTGTTCATTCAGACCCTTGATTTAAAATATTATACTAATGGAGCAGGCTTTTATATTCTCAAAGTCATTACTAAACAGAATCTTTCACTTAAATGTAACTATTGTGTTGTGTGAGTTTCCAGCAATAGCGGCCGGCATTGTTTGAAAGTAGAATACGTCATTGTGTCACATTTGTGAAATGTGTAATGAAGAAAGTCTCTTCATTGCTCTTTTTTTTTTATGAAAGTAACCTTGTTAAAGTGAGATCTCTTGATGTGCCTATTAAAACAGTTATGCTTTGTGTGCAGACAGGATAGGCTAGTGACTAAATCTGTCATGTCTGGGATGAGTTGGAGTCTTCTGCTTATAATTCACGATTGTTTGCTAGGAGTTCCAGGCATTACAGATGAAGGACAGAAGTGGTCTGAATAATACACTACACCCGTGTTGATTGTTTTTAGGTCTGCCCTAAATTAAAATTGAGCTCCAGGATAAGCAAATATTGTCTAAATACTAGAGCTGTGTGTATTGTTGCTTAAATTCTGGTGCACTTTGTGTATTTCTTCCTGATCTGTGCAGTAATCCATTGGGAAAGTTTGCCTGCTACATGTATAAAGACCAGTCACTGCTGCTTTCTCTCTTTATGCAAGGTGACTGGTCTTCCACCCCCCTGTAGGTTTCACAGGCAGCCTGTAGTGCAGGGGTGGGCAACTGTGGCCCCCAGCTGCTGTGAAACTACAAGTCCCATGAGTCATTTCAAGACTGACAGGCGTGACTCACAGAGACATTTTGGCATTTTTAGTTGAGACACAGCTGGATTAGTTGCTCATTGTAACCAGGGTAGTTGCGCTAGGATATATTTACAGAAATTAACCAGCTGCAGCAATATCTATCAACGTGATCAAGTGTAAGCCGGGGTGCTGGCCGGGGATTAGTTGCTCAGCCCTGCTATAGTGGGTGGGACCTGCTGGGTCCCTCTCACAGCTCTGCTCTGTTCACAGACTATGTATACCACAACGATGATGTCACTGCTACTTTTACAAATTAATATCTGATTCACACAAAGCGGATTTATATAATTTTTGGCTATCGAGGAAGTACAGCCTGGAGTTTAGCTTTTAGCGTTTCACATATGCTCATTATTTCCAAAGGTTTGATAAGAATTATGATTGGAAAAGAAATCGAATAATTGTGTAAAGTAAATCTGCACCTTTTAGATGTGCCTTGAATTATTTGTGTTCTACATGAATGCTCATTATTCTCCACAGTTAGACAGCAATTAAAATTGGATTAAAAAAATGACAGACTAATTGTGTAAATTGGCCCCTCATCTTCCCCGTGCTGCTTATAGTTTACCTCCATTTGCTCCCGTGCTGCCCCATTCACCTTACTGGGCCAGAGTTTACACAAGGTTATGGACCCCCCTATCCCCCGTCCCTTGTGATAGTGATCATATCCAGCAATTGTCCACTTTGCATTCTGTGTGGAGGGGTCACATTCACTTGACTATTGAGAAGTTCCAGGTTTTTCACCTCAGGGGTGAAAAGGGCTTCAGGGAAGCAAATACTGGATCTTTCATTGCTGATCTCTCCTTCTGACAATGCTAATTGTTTGGCTGTCTCAATATTTTCTCAGTCACTGACCCGGAACAAGCATGCAAATAGTGATGTCAGGGCAAAGCCAAAATTCAGCATACTTGTCCCAGGTCAATAACTCAGAAAATAATGAAGCCTTTGGATCAACACAAAAGCCAGGCAAAACATATTGTTAAATTGAGAGCTCAACAATGGCAGCCAATGTATTTTCCTTTAAAGTAAAACAAATATTACAGAACTGTTTATTCATTTAGTTCCATTGATTGTATATGAGCCCCAGGTTTCCATTTCACCAACCCATTGATCATTAAACAAGATGCATTCTTTAAAGCCATAGGGTAATACCCATAGTACAGTTATGTCTTTGTGATACATATTACTAGCACTGTACTCAGAACCACACCCTAGCAATAGCATTTACATGTCTCCTTAAATAAATTGTATTTTTATTGCTGGAAGCCTAATAGCAGTTGCTGAGAATTATATCCATTACCAAGGTGGAGAATTGGCACTGACAGATGGTCAAGTAAAAAAAAAAAAAATTCACCTTCAGAAGAAAAATCCTTACAGCATCT
>NW_017306404.1:1248781-1250510 GCF_000935625.1 Nanorana parkeri | reverse complement strand
GCACTCCGGGTTGTGTGTATTAAAAGGGGGGGGGGGGGGGGGGCGAAAAAAAATTTCTGCCCCGGGCGCCCATAACTCTGGTTACGCCACTGGGGACATGTGTCAACTATCAGCGAGTGCATGCTTTTCCAATCAGCATCCGAATTATGACGTTAAACGGAGCTGTTTTTTGTTAGAGTAAGAATATTAGAGCCATATTGTAGAAGATATTCTCAAACAGGTTCAAAGCAGTGATGGAGAAAATATAAATGTTGCGTAAAGGCTTCTAGGACAGTAAATACAATTACCCTGGTTTATCATGCTTCAGTAGCTTTTATGACAACTTAAACTGCTCTTAGGACATGCTAAAGTGGCCTCTCAATCCATGTTATTGTATGCCATTTTAGCACCTCAGTCACCTGCTGTCAGAATATCCAAGCAGAGGCGGCAGCTGATTGGCTGCTGGCTCTGTTCGTTCGAAGATGTTCTGACCGTCTCCTTTGATCAGCTGATCAAGGGATGACAGCCGAAAGGGTGCCGACAGCGGCACCCACTGTGTGTATTTTGGCCGGTTCATCCAGAACCAGTTGAAATTCGCATAGTGTATGGCCAGCTTTACTTTACTTCTCCTACTCAAGCCTTTAAGGTCTGTCAGCTCATTAAGAACATTGTGCT
Organism: Nanorana parkeri; assembly: GCF_000935625.1. Lineage (NCBI taxonomy): Eukaryota > Metazoa > Chordata > Amphibia > Anura > Dicroglossidae > Nanorana > Nanorana parkeri. The sequence goes on along the minus strand of NW_017306404.1, from coordinate 1,249,856 downwards.
CCCTTTCTGGTCGATATTTTATCTCAACAGTTATCAAGAGAGCAAAGTGGCAATTGCAATTTGAAATGGCCAATAGCAGGCTGGCTATTGCACCAGGCCACTGTATTAACATTCAGCTGCCACCTGCCGAATCTTATTACCAGCATCTGTCATTCTCAGGCTAAAGCTATTCAAGCGCCATGTGCTTACAATACAATTATGTTTTAAAAAATATAAAAGGTGGGGAAAAAAAGCCATTTTCGATGTTGGCCTGACAAATTCTGCTGCGGGAGGTGCATTGCAGTGCCATTCATTTTAATGGCAGCCCAAACGCACCTCCCACACAGTATGATCGCCTGCACCGCAATGCCATGCGTTCTAGTGTAGTGCGATTGCAAAAAATTGTGCATGCAGTTTTTTCTGAAGTAAACTTTATGTTTGTATTAGAGCTGCAACAGTTAATCGATTTAGTCGATTAAAATCGACGATTGAAAACGTTGGCAACGTTTTCGATCGTCGATTCGTCGGCTATCGATTGATTTGCCTGTTCGAGGCTCCACATGCGGCCTGGGCCACACGTCACACGCTGCTCCTGCTGCGGCCGCCGTGCCCACGGCACAGGCCGTGTAAGCCACGCCCACCGCACGCGGAAGCATAATGTACTATATTGCACACCACACTTTGTTTTTACTTCCACCGCGCCAAGCTTGCTCCTGTGATGGACTACAATCTCAATACAAACTAGTAGTCCATCACTGGAGCCTTTTTTTTCTTTTTTATCCGATTAACCGATTAATCGAACTTAATAATCGGCCAACTAATCGATTATGAAAATAATCGTTAGCTGCAGCCCTAGTTTGTATCACTGCATTTGTGTGTTTTATTTTAAACGAAGCATGGTGTTTCATTTTTTTAATCCGATTAATAAAAAAAATTATTGGCCAACTAATCGATTATGAATATAATCATTAGTTGCAGCCCTAGTCTGTTTGTAATGCTATCTGGGGGCTGTGTTGAAGAGATTGCCCCCCTCTTTCTATCTCAGTGACAATGAAGTAGGGGGAAACCTTCAAACGGACAAAGATAGCAGTAAAAA
>NW_017306404.1:1202117-1246944 GCF_000935625.1 Nanorana parkeri | reverse complement strand
GGATCCGATCAGCAGGGATCTCCAGTGACATCATTTACCATATATGGACTTTCCGATTTGTAGTAAATGCTGAAGAGAGAGAGAGAGCTCCTTCCCCTCTGTCATCAGCGATCCACGATCTGTCAGCAGAGAGAGAGAGGGGGGGTGGGGGAGGAGCTGGCACACAGGTACGTGTGACCTGAAACTGACCTGAAACAAGTATAGGAGTTCCATCATCACGGGCTGCATGCTTGTTCCAGATTGTCATCAGCGATCCACGATCTACGATCTGTCAGCAGGGAGAGAAAGAGACAGTGGGGAAGGAGCTGGCACACGGGGACGTGCAGGTAAGGAGAGAGCTGCTGCGCATGTCCATATATTCGTGGACGCGCATCAGCTCTCAAGAATCACTGTCAATCATCAGTGGGGAGGATCCCGTCAGATATGTCGGGATGTCTTCTCATTGCGGCGCTTAGCCCCGCCCACCACCTAAAATAGGGTTTTACAGCCTTCCTGTGCATTTTAGCTAATTACAGTAAATTACATTATTTACTTATTTAGCCTAAGGAATGCATTCATAAAAAAAAGATAGAACCCCATAGTTCTCCTTTAAAGCATACTGCGTCCTTACCAAGCTATAGGGCCCCAACACCCTAAAACAACTTTCATCTGTCACACCTCCCTTTACCATTACTGCCACTGTAGCTGTCTGACATAAACCGAAAGCAAGAAGCAAGGAAAAAACTAAAAGAGGAAATAACAGCTAGAATCAGATTGTCTTTATCTGATTTTATCTGGTTTACTGTCTGCAGCTCCCTCGTGCTTCACAGTGGCTTTTCAGAATACTAGTGACTGTCACACCCAGTCTTATTTGCCTGTGGGACTTGATTAAATTGTATCTAAAGCCAAAACATTTCATTTCAGTTTTTTTTTTTTATATATATACACAAACACAGCATATATATGTTATATATATATATATATATATAATTTTTAGAAAAAAACATTTAATACAGGCTATAAAAAGGATTCCTAGTAAAAGCATAGCAAAAGCTGTTTCCTTTCTATTGTAGGTAAACATGGAAAATAATGTAGATCCAGAAACTCTTTGCATTTCCTTAATGATGCCGCCTTCTCAATAGCACTAAACCTAACATAGTGGTATTCACGTTTAGGTTATTGTCCCATGAATCCATGATATAGACATATTAGCAAAGGGATGGAATGGCCAGTGTGCTTACAAAAAAAGAAAATACATAATATATAGTTGCTATAGAAGCCATTTTGTGATTCTAGCATTTTTAACCATTACCTTTCCATTTCAATCAGCAGATATATGTCGGACTGACAATACTTGTAACCAGCCCCACACAAAGTTTTGCATATTTTAGAATCTGGAGCCATAATTATTGCTGTTCTTTAGTTCCGAAGTGTAAATAATCTGGGTAATTATTTTCTCCCTACTGTGAGCGAGGATAATTTAGCAGCAGGTTAATTGGGGATCGGCGTCACTTCTCTGGATCAGTATCAGAAATACTATATATGGGTAGTCTGAACTTGATGGACAATACTGTCAGCCTTCTGGTGTATGTCTCAGTATCAGACGAGTCTGAAAAAAACAACTGCATTTCTGCTCACTGTAACAAATCAAATTCTCGTTTTCTGTTTTGGAGTATAAGGGTTAGAGGCTGAACACAACACAATAACAATTCACTTTTCTGATTTGCTCTTTTTGGGTCTGTTAAATATAACATTTAAAGTGTTTTATTATATCTGTTTGATATGTTATCTCAAATCTTTTTAGCCCTCCCAGTTCTCTCTGTGTATTACAAAATACCTCTTCCCTATGCTATGAAGGTCAGGAAAAGGGGAGAGATGTTCTGTAGTCCTGACTAAAGCCTCATGCAGACTAGCATGCTGGGTTTAAGCCCCATAGAAGTTATCTGGTAAGTATAAACAACTTTATGCTTCCCCATAATTTTTTTCTGTGCTGGGCTTAGTCGCGTTTATACACGTACACACGCGTGTACATTTGTTTACACATGGTTACATGCGTTTAGCAGCATAAAACTGGACTAGTCGGAGCCGGAACGCAGAAATGTCTATTTTTGGTAAATTGACTTAGACTGAAGGCACCTAGACGCTGCTGGACGCCTAGGTGTGCATTAAGTCATTTAACTGCAATACATGAGTCAGGGTGCATTTTGAAATGAGCTCCAAACGCACCTGAACTCAACAATGCTGCTCCTTAATAGATGAAGTGAGTGAGCGTTGTCACCCTAGGACAGGTGTACTCTGTGTCCCTCCTGCTCGGTCACAGATGGGCGCAGTTTGAATGTGCCATGAGCGGCTACTGAGGGCATACTTCTGACGGCCATTCCGTGCTGGCTTAAAGACAGGGGGGCGATTACCTAGAGGTTTTTGCAGGCAGGCTGTGCAGGACCTTCAGGTATGCAATGATAAAGGGGCAACTTTTTTTTTAACATCCACAATGTGCTGGGGATGATAGAAAGCATGGGGGATTTTTCGCAAAATGCGCAGAAAGGTGAACTACTCCTTTAGTGCCATTGCATGAACAATATTGGAATCTTTCATATAGTTATTATGGCCCACATAATGAGAACTGCTATATGGTCACCTACCGCTTTGTGTGCTCAGTGCTTTGGCTTTGAGTCTTACTTGTAGAGTAACACTATACACTACTAGTAGAAGGCACCATGAGATCCCTGTTACCCTCACCATGTTCCCCTGCCACTGGAGTCCCCTGGAAATCCTATGCAAATTTCTAAAAGTGAATTTGCATGAGGCTAACCTCGGCGCTTCTCCTTCATGAGCACTGGGATATGGTGTACTGGTGTGAGCACAGTAGACATGCTTTGTCAGGAATTGGGGCTGATTGGACTCTCCTCAATAGAGAAACACCGAGAGGAATATGAACCTTTGCTTTTTCTGAAGCTGTGGTGAAAATGCTAGTTCCCTGGCTGGCTCTGATTGTAGTACTTTCTTATCACTGATTTGGATCAAGCTTGCAGCAGGTAAAGCAAAGTGATCTGCATACTGGTGTGTATGTAAAGCTGACCATACCCCAATAGAATTTAGTACAAACATTTTTGTTTTCTAATGGTTATTGGGGTCTAATCGACAATCTTTTTCGACTGTAGCGATGAGTTCGAAGTCACCAGATGGAAAATCTTTCTTGTTTCTTATCTGAACGAATGAATTCTAACTGTGAATGGTTTTCTTTTGGGAAAAAATGTACGTATTGTAATGCACATGTGCTAGGCACAAAATAAAACTGTTAATAATGTCTAACAGGTTTGAAGGTTTGACTCAATGATGGCAAGATTGAATGTTCTGACGAATGATTTCAAACGAACGTTCAAGTGAAATCGTGGATCATTATGTCAGCCAAGCAGCTGACATTTTTGTAAGGAGTAGTTAGCATTGGCCACCAATAATTTCCCTTAGTACCGGCTCTCTTTAAATATGTCAGGATATTTAATAAATATAAATAGATATTTTATTTTGAAGCTACCTCATTGTGATCCAGACATATCAATAAAGTAACCTGACCCCTGGTGCAACTTTCTTAGCAACATATTCTGCATGCTGCTATTCATAGTACTATTTCTGTCCTTCTTGTGTAGGAAGCTCATTTATTGTAACAGTCGGTATTTAGGACATAGATGTGCTATCGGCATTGAAGAAAAGCTTTGTTAGATTAAAGTCCCTGTATTTTCACTCGCTTTGTGAATTCCATTTACAAAGATCATCTTATAATGTTACCACCTTAAGCAAGATCTGTCATAATCAAAGGCTCATTTACTGTTCCTGCAGGGAGTGAAATATTCAGTCTTCTATAACAATTTTTATATAGAAAAAAAACTTAATGAAATGACATTACAGCAGGAAATAAATATGCTAATTTCATTTTTTCTGATACAAAGTATCTTTTCAATATTAACTTTGATGTTGGTGACCCTAAGCAATTGAGTGTGATCTGTTAAAAATTTTCCATTATGTCATCGACATAACATAAACTCAAATAAAAAAGCCGCAAAAATATTCATGAACAAAGTCAAGAATAAAGAGGTAAGATGAATTGGTAAAGTAGCATATTATGGAATACATTGATGTGATATCGTTGGCTTAGTAACAATTCAGACTTGTATTAAGATGAGTGATACTGTAAGCATATACATGGATAACAGCACGCATTACTAATGGACAAATATAGCTGTCACCATGTACATACATACACATTTAAAACAACTGTAGGAATTTAGAATCATTGAAAGCACTCTCTAATATAGATTTTGATACTGAATTCAGGAATCCAGAACAAACACAGCATTGAAATGAACTTTATGTAGGCAAGAAAACATTCAACTTTTATACAGGGCACTGCTCCATTGCTTGACTAGAGAGAAATGGCTGGTTTCCTACCTTCACTGAGGCCTTCCCTAAGATATCTGGTTTTCCTTGGGCCCTTAACAGCGCATTTTCCCCCCATAGACTTCAATGAAACGCCAGAAAAAGCATGTCACAAGCATGTTGCAGTTTTGTGCATGTTTTTGCGCGTTTGTACCAGGGTTTGCCCATTGACTGCAATGTTTCTTAAGCTGCCAGTCAAAACGCGCGTCTTCATGTACGTGAAAATGTGGCAAACGTGCAAATAACCGCACACTCAACCCGTGCGTACAAATGCACAAAAACAATGGCGACTAGGTGCGAACCCATCCTTAAGTTGCACTAAAACTCAGGTTAAATATTTAAAATGCATTCAACTACCTTCACTGTTAACAAAAATGTAACTTATTTGTGCATCACTTGCCAAGTGTATACCGTTGGGTAACAAAAGTAAAAGATCCAAAACTAAGCCTGTATGGCTAAGAAACTGTAAAACAACACATCAAGGACAAGAGAGCTGCATTTATAAAATATAAGATGGAGGGGTCAGCATTAGCGTTTAATAGCTACAAAGAATGTAATAAAAGATGCAAACTAGTAATCAGGACAGCTAAAATAGAGTGCGAAAGGCATATCGCCACAGTTAGTAAAAAAAAATAAAATATATATTCTACTAATATATAAACAGTAAAAAGGTGAGAAAGGAGCAGATAGGCCAATAAAGGACGAAAATGGGAGGATAGTCACAAACGACATGGAGAGAGCTGAGGTTGCTGAACACGTTCTTCTCCTCAGTATACACTCAGGAAAAAGACGGGTTTAATGTACATGAAAAAACACATAGTTCAGTACAAAATATACCGAAGTGGTTGACGGAAAATGAGATACTACAAAGACTTGCAAAACTTAATGCAAATAAAGCAGTGGGACCAGATAACTTGCACCCCAAAGTGCTGAACTTAGCCAGGTTATAACAAAACCATTATTCCTCATTTTTAAGGACTCTTTAATGACTGTTAGAGTTCCAAGTGACTAGAGGAGGGCTACGGTAGTCCCAATATTCAAAAAGGGGGCAAGATGCCAACCGGGGAACTACAGACCAGTTAGTCTTACATCGGTGGTATGTAAAGTGTTGGAGGGAATGATTAAGGACTATTTGGTAGAATATGTTCAGAATAATGGTATAGTCAATGACAATCAGCATGGATTCAGGAAGGACCGTTCCTGCCAGACTAACCTGTTAACTTTTTACAAAGGGGTAAGTAGAAATCTGGATGGAGGGAGACCGGTGGATGTGGTATATCTGGATTTCTCAAAGGCTTTTGATACGGTGCCACACAAAAGCTTGTTATACAATTATGTATATATATATATATATATATATATATATGTGTGTGTGTGTATACACATACGCACACATCAACAATAGGTTGGACTTGATGGACTTATGTCTTTATTCAACCTCAAATATACCAACTATGTAACTATGTAGCTATAAAGCCTCAAATCTTCTCTAAATTCATGCTGACATTTGCCCCACCTGCCCCTTTTCCCTGCTATATAACTCCACTAAACATATTTGACAAAGGAGATTGTTCTTCAAAATGCGTTGCCTGGACTACCTTTCTTCAGTGAACTGATAGTGGAAGGTCCTCTTGACTCGTGGACACCTAACACCATGCTATGCATTGATGGCTGCTGGCCATGGTGTAAGGGGTTGTCTGAAATGGATGTGGGCCATTGATGAGTGAGTACTACTTCCCCTCCCTGAATGCAATTTTATTTCCTTATGTACAGTATATATTAAAGTTACTACACTATCAGTGGGCTCCCTCTCTCTGGGTTTCTAGTTTAGACGATTGGCGGGTCTCTCCAGGCTGATTCAGACTGACAACTGCAAGATAGTTGTGGGATGCTTTTTATATCATGTTCCATGTCTTCATTCATCACTTCAGTACGAATGTCCTTCTGTTCGCTCAGGAAAACATTTTTTGCATTATTGGACTGATGTGCATATGTGTGTCCAGTGCAGGTGTATATTTCTGTGCATGCTCCTTTGATGTTGTGTGTGCATGTGGTGCAATGGAAAATTATCTGTCATCATAAACCTGCGTCCTGGTGCCAATGGGGCTACTTTCCAAGGATAAAAGATCTGCTAGTAGGTATTCCAACTGATTACATTTTGTAATGCAAACCAATTACAACACAAACAATCTCCTAGAGAGCTGTTGTGCCCCATAGCCTGTTATTATTTTGTTGGCTAGCTCCTGTTTCATGAACACTCATTAATACTTTTATTACCCAGGTCCTTATTTAGTCTTTCTGGAATACTCAGGTCACCAGCAGCTGTTGCTATTATTTTACAGAAGGTATCCTTTATTGTTGTGTGGGTTTTGCTGGGCTTCTATACAGCTGGGTGTTATAAGTCACTTGTGAAGACTTGTAATTCATTCTGGATCACACAGATTTTCACTATATTGGAGGTGACATTTGTCTCTATCGACTTGATTTCGTTTCATCTGCATGAAGTGATAATATACTAGAACTTTCATTCCAGCAGACATCTTGTGCTCAGACACAATGTTCCAGGCTAAGTGACATGCCATTCCAGCAAACAGTATTCATGAATAAAGAACCTCGTTCTTTTCTATTCTGTACTTTACCCTTTACCATAGTACTAGACCTGAGCAGGTCAAAGATCATTTTGACCAGTAGATTCTAACCTTTAGGACATTAAGTATACATCTATAAATTGCACTCAAATGCCATGACTATTACTGTACATGGTTTGGTTAGCAATATGTTCTGCTATTGTTTTGGTGTGTGTGCTTTTTTTTTGAATACTGGTAAAAAAAAAATGCATGTGCCATCCAAACATCTTATGGAATGCCAACCCGCCAGGTTCTTGTGGTATAGCTATGGTTTGGACAAGTGTCTGTCCCAATACTGGCTCTTCTTACATCAGTTCCAGTTTACTCCATGTAGTATCTAGGGCAGTATCTCCTCTCAGCCGCTGCTCCCTTGGGCAGAGACTTACTGTCGCTAAAGCTTAATCTGAGCCTTTGGCTTTTCAAGTAAATAATTCCTTTAACCATTTGAAACACATAATATTGATGCTTGGTTGCCTGTTTGTCACACAGCAATATTTAAATTTGCCTTCCCACCTTCGGTTGAGATTTTCTACATCGTCTTCCTCTACCAATTCAGGATACCTTGGCAATACCATAAAACCGGCACTGCCATCTGTGGTCCTATACATGCCAGAAGTATATGCCACTTGCCTCTTGGCAGGAGACCGAAAATGAGACTTGGCACAAAGATGCTTACCTACAGTGCTGCGTGCAGCTGCAGGCATATTCGTGTACTTAATGTCTCTTGAATTTCTGCTTGAGGTGAATCAGACTCTGGGGCCCTTTCATCTGCTGGTCCTGATGTGCTCTGTGCTCTTAAATGTTTGTTAGTGGCTGTGTTGTTTGTCAGTAAGTGACGCCAGCTGTTTTGAATGGGTGTCATTTATGGGCTTCTGTGCAATTGACAAGCTATTTACCAGCTATAAACTGGTTAGTCAGCGTAAATAGCCTAGAAAGGCTGCAGTGGGCTGCCATCTCACAGCAGTGAGTCCAGAGACTTTTTTTTAACTGATGATGATTTTTGGCATTTTCAAGTCTCCAGCAAAGTACAATTCACAAAAAGCATGAGGTGTTAATTGCTGCCCCATTGTACTTTGTATGTACAACGCAAACCTTTCACAGTTGTCAATTTTCCAGACCTGCACGCCATTACTTGTCCATTTCTTTGTGACTTAACTTTACTTGTAAGTCTATCGCCAAGCAAAATGTTACTGAATGATAATCAAGAAAGTTAGGGATTAACTATGCAAAAATAAAAGGCTACCCTACCTTATTTATATATCACCCTACTATATCGTTTGTGTGCAGAGAAGATTTCGCAATAGTCAGAGATGTATCTAGACTAGTGCACATGGTATTAAGTGGTTTTATCCGAAAGTGGGATTTAGCAGCAATATTTTTCATATGAAACAATATGGCTTCAGTAAGGATAGCACAGTGTATGTGCCATGCAAATGTTCAGCTCGGAAAAGCCTGTTTGGATGTGATCTGTGAAGCAGCTTCCGAAAGTGACAGCTTGAGAGATAAACTACAGAACTGCTGCTCAATTACAATGGCCCCAGATTGTGATTTATTCTATAGGATCGTCCTGTAACATTTCTGGAGCCCATTGAGCATCTTTTTTTTTGGTATCAGGGAGTCTGCTTAAGCCAGGGCTTACAGCCTGCAATGTGGGCAGACAAATTCAACTAATGCACTGATATTATTGAATACTCTAGAGGAGTATAGGGAGAATAAAAGCAGATCTGTCTGTGTAGCTTAACTGTTTAGGAAGCTTTTTTAAAAAGCCTTTTTAAAATTTTGTAGAGTGGTTCAGAATCTGTCAGGTCTATATTGTTGTTTTTATGTGGAGAGATATAATCTCATGATTTGTCCAGGGGGCCATTGTCACTTGGAAAAAAAATGAGACATCTTCCAATGGGGCCATTTCTTCTGGTGAAATTTTCTGGGAGAGGGGAGAAAAAATGAGGCAAAATATTTCTGAAAGGGGCACATACAGCAATAAATAGACCTGACAGATGTACAAACCTTTTCCTTGATTAAAGCAGAACTCCAGGCAAAAGTGTTCTTTATCCTTGCAGTGGGACTACCCCCACACTGTAAGGGTTAAGTCTAGGTGCTAAAATGAAAAAAAAAGTGTTAATCTAGTACTTTGTGGGTCCACTTCTCCAGGTGAGCACCTGTCCATCATCTGTTCTCACTTGGTGGAGGTGAAGGTCTGCTAGACCTTTTGTGGCCACAACACACCAGAAGGTCTTATTCATCATGGTGGACTACCCTCTGCATTTTTCTTACACATTCATGATTGCTGCACAGTGAATTTCTTATGGTTTGGACTATTGTGTGGACTTTATTTATTAATTTATATATATATGTTTTGCATGCTCAGTAGAATTTTTTGGGCAGACTTTTTTTAATCTTGTTTTTTGTGGAGTTGCTTTTTTTGCACTGTTTTATTTTATTTATACTTTTTTGCAGCTCGGCACATTATTGTTGTACTTTATAATCAACTAAACCTCAGGGCCAGACTGGTCCCTGGAGCCTCTCTCTCCCCCCCCACTGCAGCAGTCTAAAGCTGGCCATATACCTGTAGATTATCTGCAGATTTTCTATGGCCAGATGGAAAAAGTGCAACAGATTCCTACATCTATGCTAAACTGTGTGGATGGAGGAATCTCCCACTGGGCCAAGCTTCAGTATCTTGCTAGTCGGCACCTCTGGCTCATAAAATACCTGAACAATCTGATTGAATGCAGGCTTTGTTCAGGTATTTTTAGAGCCAGAGGTGCCGACTAGCAAGAAAACCTGCAGAAAATCTATAGGTGTCTGGCCAGCTTCAGAGAGAAAATTTAAGGCTGGATTCACATCTTTTCCTTGATAAATGTTCTAATGAAATGAATGAAAACAGATTCAAACACATATCAATGCTCATTGTAGCATGTGTTAAATTTCGGATTTTTTAGTAGCCAGCTTTATTGACAACAACTATAGAAAACCTCAATAGTTAGTCGCCAGCTACAGTTTTTAAGGAGCAATGGCGACCTGGCTCCTGGGATTTGTCCAGCCCTGTATTAAAATATGCTTAACGCACAATAATGCACATTGGCGCAATCATGTAGATATGCTTTCAGAGTTTCATTGTAATGTGCATCAACATACTGTATGTTGTGACATTGCTTTCAATTGAAAACTCATCACATCAAAAATACACAAAAACACAAAAAAAACAACAAGGCCCGCAAGGCCCGAAGTGAAAAACTACTCTTATGTCACAAACCTTTACCAGCACCCTGAAAACCTTAAAAAGGGGGAAGTGCTTCTTTTTAAAACTGTTGCAAAGAAAAGTTGCCCTAGTGAATGAAAAAGTTACATTTGGTAGCAGTTTGTTACTATTATAACAATCTGCGGAAAAATTAGCCATAGGTAGGTTTTTGTTTTCTCAAAAGGAAGGGCCAATGTTACATAAACCATAAGGTTCAAACAGTGTTCCTGCAGCAGATGACAGACCTGCCATATGACTGATACATTTTGAGTACAGCACTGAAGTATTTCTGCTTTGGTGGATACCTGAAGATAAAGTAAGTCTGAGTGACATGGCTGTAGTAGTTAATCCTCCTTTTTATTTCACATCTTCTCATTTACCTTGATTGGATGTAATTTTCTTAATAGGCATTTGGTGATTATTCATCTGCAGCTCTGGTATACATGTGCTGGTATACATGTGTATGCATGTCATTAGATTCTGACTGTTGTACTGCGCTCAAGGACTAAGGGCCGGTTCACACCACAAAGAGTGTGTTGCAGAGCGTTCGGCCTCTGGAACGCGCTGGAATGCAACCTGTGCGCCTCCCTGTACAATAATGCCTGCGTTCTGGTCCAGTGCGATCTGCAAAATTGCTGTATGCGCTATTTTTGCAGATTGCACTGGACCAGAAGTCAGGCACTAATGTGCCACGCATTCGGGTGTGGACGATCGCACTGCGGGCAGGGGGCATGACTGCAGTACCATTGACTTCAATGCACCACCATTCCCCCTCCCGCCCCTGAACGCAGGGAGCCGGCCGGGTTGCGTTCCAGTGTGTTCCAGACTCTGAGCGCTCTGGAACGCACTCTTTGTGGTATGAACCGGCCCTAACACAGTGAGACACACTCAGCCCTCAAAATAAGACACCGATCCAATGCTTCTTATTCAGTACAGTACAGTATACAGTATGTGATAGTTTGTTGTGTATTTCCAAGGATCCTGGACAGGATTCTAGAGCTGGGCTTACACTCTGCAAATTTTGGATGGTTCTTGATGAACCAGCCAAAATTGGTGCCCCTGTCAGCACATTTCCATCTGGTATCCTTCGATCAAAAAAGGAGCTGGATGGACAAATGTTAGGGCGAACAGTGATGGCAACCAATCTGTTATTCAGCCCGCAGGTTGAATCAAAAAATATAACCGTGTATGGCCAGTCTAAGACAGATTTGCAGAAGTCTAAAACAGATTTAGCACTAAAGACGAGAGAGAATTTCACTTTATACAGACGCACAGTTAAGAAGTAGTCAGGGCAGGTTTGATAAAGTCACAGCGTTATTGCAGCAAAGGGGGGTATTTAAGAATGAAGCAACAATTTTATAATAAATCCGCCAAACGTCTGTCTCACTGCTCTTGTTTAGCACTGCCTTGCTATGCAGTAAACATTATAAATGTTCCCCAATAAATTAAAGGAGAAGTTTGGGATGAAATAAAATGTGACATAATGATATTCTCCGCACTGCTTTAGTTTTCTTATAATGCTGCAGCTGTCCCAAGTTGACTCGGCCTCTGCTCTCATCAGAGTCACTGCCCCCCGCAGGCAATCCCCCCATTTTCCAGCACTGGCTAACACTACAACTGGCTCTGTCTCTCAAGGCTCTCAATGCACCAAGGCAGAGTCAGCTGTCAATTAAGGTGCCCATACACTGGTCGAATTTTGGCCGTTTTTTAATGTACCGGACGAAATTTGCGCAGTGTGTGGGTCTGTCGGCTGCATTTCAGCCGGCATTTATCAATCAGCTGTTGATCAATCAAAGAAGCCAGCTGGAAAATGTTTGATCGATCAGAGCTGGCAGCCAATGAGCTGCCTGCTCTGATGGGATATTATGTACCATGTAAACAGCGGGGTTCCTCGATCGACACGTTGTTTGTGTTGGAGGAATTGGGTCAATTGTTTTCTGTCCCGCCTACGGGTTAAACGAAAAAAATTGATAGGTGTATGGCCAGCCTTAGGCAGCCAGGGTGGATTCTAACTAAATTGTCCGGTTCCTTCTTGACCCGCTATCTTCTGACTTTGGATCACAGGGGTAAATGTACTTCTGTGACCCAAAAAAGAAGTATAGTAAAAAAAAAGGATTGACTTTAACCCCCATTTAAAAGTTAGGCAGGAAACTTGACCATGGGTGGAAAAAAAGCACCCTGAATTGTTTGTGGACCTCATGAATTGATTAGGCAGATAACGTTCAAAGCTTACAAAACACCTGGGGGCTGATTTATAACTCTCCCACCCAGCTTATAGGAGTGAATGCTGTTTGCACGCTACTACAGCCACTAGATGGCTTTGAGGATCATATGAATTTCCTATGCTCCTTGGTGCCATCTAGTGACGGTAGTGTCATGCAAACTCCATTTGCCCAGCTATACGCTGGGCAGAAGATTTATAAATCAGCCCCCAGTTATTAAAGCTCCAGTCAACAAATGATAAATGAACATGAGTGTTAAAAAAGGCAGAATTGAAAGCTCAAAATTTCTACACGCTGACACCAAAAAATATGTGCCAAGTTGTTTCTATTAATGTACATCCCCAGGTATAGCTGAGCATAGCTGTGTGCGATGTTTGCAGTCATACAAGGTGCCATCCTCTGGCGAGCACCCACATCTGGCGTTTCACCTTCTGACACATACAGTAGGTACTTGGCACTACTAGGAAGCCCCTCAGATCAATAGCGCAGCCATCTGCTTTCTTACCCTATTTAAACTCATTCTCTGAGCTTCTCTGGAAGTGTAAAGTGGTGCGGTGGCCGAGCAATGGTTTCTCTCCAAATGTCCTCTCTTCCTGTAGTCTTCCATGCCTACTGCGCAGTGCTAGCTGCTGACCTAAAACTGGCAATGGCAGAGCAGAAGCTGGCAGTGTTCACTGCACATTGCTACAGTATTTACAGATTTTCAGACATCTTCCTCTTTCTATATTACTATTCATTTACTTACCACTCCTGCCTTGTCACTCTGCTTCTGTTCATTTCATGCTTTTGGAGTGTGATTGCGCCACTAACTTCTCACTTTGTAGTTTCCCTTCCTTTCACTACAGTCAGTATTATTCGGCAAAGCAGTGGAGAGCAGGGATGATATGTACTACCCCATAGCAGCTGATCAGATTCTACTGTAGTCACAAGGGTTGAGGGATGGGGACTTATACTGTACCTATGGATATTAAAACAAATGCCTATATATAGTTGAGCATAACAAGCATTTTGTATGTATAATCTGAGTTTGTTAAGGGTTTAATACAGCTGGAACAAGTGAAGGCAATAACATAAACGTCTGTTTAAAACAATGCCATTTCGTATAACATACTGTAAATGGTACATAGTAAGGATGTAGTATGATTTAAAAAAACAGGCAAAGGAAAAGAATATGACAAAGCTGTGGTTGTACATTGATGTGAAATATAAATGGTGCATAGATAAAATTGGCGTAAAGACAGGGGTAAGCAACCTCAGTACTCCAGCTGTTGTGAAAGTTTAAGCCCTATGATGTATTGCAAGTCTGACAACCACAGGGATGACTGCCAGAGGCAAAGGCATGATGGGATTTGTTGTTTCACAACCAAGATGCTAAGGCTGTTTACCACTGGCATAAAGAGTCCATAATTTGTGAGGATTACCACCATCCATCCCTATGGTGCTCAATGGAGAGTAATTTTGGTCAAATTTGAACTTCATCTGTGCAAGGTCCGACCATTGCATGCTCTAGAGGGATGGAAGAAAGTATGGGGAGTGGGGCGGGGAATGTGAGGTAGCAGTATATAGAACAGGGGTAGCCAAACTTTGGACCTCCAACCATGGTGAAACTACAAGTCTCAAAGTGCTTTCACTTCTCACACATCTATGTGCACATGGTCAGAAAGAAACTTCTACATCCATGGTGAGCCACCATTGTTGTATGGTTTTTATGTTGTACTTTTCCGCTGAAAAATAAATTAAAGTGACACTAATCTCAGGAGTTAAATCTTAAAAATGCATTCATATACTGTACATTAACTATTAACAGAAATGTATCTTATTTGTGTATTACTTGGCTGTAATCATCTCAAATCATCTTTAAATTCATGGTGACACTGTCCTGTGTGTGTTGTAATGTAGACACTGCTCCAAGCGTATTCTCGTGATGGACTACAATGTCGAGTTTAGTTTACTCATTTGTATTGAGATTGTAGTCCATCACGGGAGCGAGCTTGGAGCGCTGGCTACTTCACAACACACACAGGGACCATGGGGAACAAAAGTAGCCACCCTCCGGAAGGAAGGACAGTGTCAGCATGAATTCAGACATGATTAGAGGATTTATAACCAAGTGCTGCACAAATAAGGTACATCGTTATTAATAGTTAAGGTACTTAAATGCATTTGTAAGATTTAACTCCTGAGCCCAGTGTCACTTTAAGTCCCTATGCACACGGACACCAAAAAATTACGTATTTAGATCCGTATGGTATTTTTTTGAACACCTCTGAACACAGCTCTGTAATAGCCAATGTGTCCATGAGCATTGGAGCGTTCGGACCCGTAATATAGAGCAGTGTTCAGGGACATAAAAAAATGTTGCACACCTGCCTTTAGAGAGGAGCATATTCTCATAAACACATGTAAATACATGCTTGTACAGGTGTACTAGAATAAACTATAAGAGAAGTAAAGGCACCATTTTTTTTAACTTCTCTTTTGGGTCACAGAAGTAGATTCACTAATGTACTCCTGTGACCGAAAGTCAGCATCTAGTGGGCTACAGCCTGCTAACTTCTGGCAGCGTAGAGCCACGCTGCAGCTGGGAAGGATTCCGACAATATTGTCCGCATCCACCCTGTTGCCTGATTGACAGCTCACTCTGCCTCTCTAGAGCCAGAGCCAGCTGTGCCCGTCCCCTGTGCTGTCTGTCCCTCTAGTGAGTGTTGGAGCAACAGGGAGGGTAGGAGGGAATCCCTGCTGGGAGTGATGACAGTCAACGCTCTCTGCAGGGTAAAGCCATGAGCTGAGGGATCAGCAGTTTGTGATTGCTCACTTCTCGATCTATAGAGCCGGCAAGTGACACCTGCAGTGACCCACACAGGCTCTAAGAATTGGGAAGAGTTTATTTACTCCCCATACTTTTCCTTTAATATGTATGAATGAATGTATGTGCCTTTGCTTTTTAACGCTGTACATGCATAAACGGACATAAACTCGTACCATATGCACCGTTACATGCATTTTTCTCACTAGATCTTTCTGCCAACTTCTGGCAGCGAGATCCGGTGTTCTATCGAAAGTTCCAACTCGTCGAGATCTCCAACGACCTGACTTCTGGTTTAGCTAGAAGTAAGAGGTTTGGGCGAGAAGGCTCTACTGCACGTGCGCCACCCGCGGCATTTCCCTACAGCAATAAAGTATTCAAATGAACTAGGGTCAGACTAATCCAGCACATTATTCATTAGCCACCGCTTGCGGTCATATTGAGTGGGGCAACTCATTAGTAACGTGCTGGATTAGTCTGACCCTTGTTCATTTGAATACTTTATTGCTGTGTAGTATGTGTATAGGGAAATGCCGTGGGTGGTGCACATGCAGTAGAGCCTTCTCGGCCAAACCTGTTACTTCAAACTAAAGCAGAAGTCAGGTCGTTGAAGACCTCGAGGAGTTGGAGTTTTCGACACCGACATAGATATGAGTATTTAATAACACCCATGTGATGTTTTGTGCAAACATCTGCTAGCTGGAAAGGTGATAGCAGCAAGAAGTTAGTGAGCACCATTGTAAAACATGAGTAAAAAATCATGACATCTGAACATCTTCCAGCATGTTTTTTTTAATGCATTCCTGACTATATTTAGCAAGCTTTGTACATAATTTGTTTACTTTTCGGGAGAAGGATTTTTTAGGTGAATTTTCTCCTTTTTACTTTAAGTACTAGCAGCTGTGGAAAATTCCTAAACGCCAGGGAAAGATCTTACTGTGGATTTACATATCTTTGGGTGCTAGAATAGGGATTTATTATAACATCTTGACCTGCCAGCAAAATATCCTCCCTCCCAATAAAATGATGATCCTCGGAGTGAGTGTAAGCAAAACCGCTGGCACCCACGGCGCTGGTAACAAGCGATTGATTCATTCTCCTGCTTTCTTCCATGGTAATTAGGTTGCAGTGCATAGAAAATCTATTAGATACAACAGTGCAGGGCAACTGTGCAAAGCAGTGATGATAGAACAAGTGTTTTCACAATCGAAACCTTGGCTGGAGTTTTGATTTCATGTGCCTGCAAGTTTCCAAGTTGTTCACTCTGTTCAGCATCACAGGGAGACTACATCATTTTAACTGCATGTCATAACCAGAGGGCTTAATTATAAAAGTCATATGTTGTTAGCCGAAACGGGTTCTGACTTGATAAGCACTGCAATACTATTTGTCACATTATACTCTCAGCAATCGGACAGCCAGCAGCTACACAGAGATGCCAACGTCCAAGTGTAAAAGGGCATCAGTTTATAAGCAAGATTCCAATCAGGTGTCTTCTTTTCTTATAATAAGTGTTAAGAGAACCTGTCACTTCTAACTTAAAATGTCTCAGCGTTATGAAAAGCTGTTTAGCCCTAACGTTGAAAGTTTAGGTTAAGCTAATCTATGAGGACATGTTCTTAGATCAGTACATGATTCTGGGACAGCCTAATAATTACACATAAAGTTTGCATGCTCTTTACTACAAAGCAAGAGAGATCAAAGAGGATCTATCTCCGCTGAATCCTCCATCATTAGATTAATTGGCTGTACTCCTTGCTTTACTATAGTCGAAGAGAGCTAAGCAGCTCCAAAAGGCACCCCAGGGTAGGGATCTCTACAGATCAATAACACTAGAAAGAAATAGGTGACCAGTTCGTTTGAAAAGGTGAATTCGGAGAAATGGGTGGTATCTCTTTTTTTGGCAGCAGGGCAGAGTTAGACTTTGCAGTTGGCTAGTATCTTTTTCCAGCTAATAGAAACATTGTATATGAACTGACAAGGGTGCTGCTCACTGTGTCAGTGTATAGTGATGACACAGCAAGCTAGCTGGTCTGCACCTTTTTGTCTTATGTCAGGATCTATTAAACTTGTGTCCTAAAGATAAAGCATCAGCCACAGCAAGATTGTATCGGGGCAAAATGATGCCCATAACAGTATGGGAAGTCCAGACCTTCATTTCAAATCTGTGATACAGATACGGCATTCACATGAAATAAAATGTCAGAGTGAGAGCTGGAATCTGTGCCGGTAAGCTGGCTATATGTTATGTAGTGACCTCTGAATGCATTGTACAGTACGCTAGTGTTTTAAGAATTATGAATATTTTAGCTTATGTTTAAGTACAAATAATGTATGTTGTGGGAGTCTTTTATTTACTACTAAGGGCTCCAGACACGTGAAGACAGCTCTAGTAAAATACACTCTTCACTGGATTAGTAATAAGCACATAAGGACCATTTCCATATTATACATTCATTAACTTACATTTGCTGTTTGCTATGCATCCCCTGTCCTCCATGAAATTCTCACAGAGGACTGCCTGCCACTACATTACCCCTTCCTACTATTGACAGTAATAAGGAGTCACATAAAAAAACATCCTGGATGTGTGGTTAGGAGAGCCTATTAAAGAATGGTTGTCTCACTTGAAGGTATATTTGAGTTGTTATTTAAACAGGAATGTCAAATACGGCCAACATGTTTTGGGGGCATTGGACGTCCACCTTCTGCAGGGCTTGAACGACTATATGTAATGGAAACAGGAAGAGCTGGACTTTGTAGCCTAAATTGGTGCTGGATTATCGCTGAGTGTGCCTGAGGACTGCCCATCATGTTGATGTGTTCTTATGCCCATCACCACTACTCATTAATGACTCACATTTCCATTGGAGGATCTGTCTATGAGCATTATAGCCATTAACAACCCTTTGAACGTGAAAAACCTAAAGTGCATCTCCAGCCAAAACCTTTATTTTTTCAGTTTGTGGGTAGAATGAGGGATGGGTTAAAACTTCTGTAAGGTTTTTATTTCTGCCTGTTGGTAAGAAGTACCCTCACTTCTTGTACCAGTGACAATGTTCCCCCTGAGAAGTGAGAGGAAGTCTCCTACAGTGTGATAGGCAGCAATACATTGGTAACCTTCCCCTTCTCTCCCAAAATTGTTTATTTATTTTTTTCTTGATTCTTTTAAAGAGATGTTGCCTCACTTGCTATTACAGTGACAACTTGAAATAGGAGAAAATCTGGCAAGCACTGACACAGACCGTGGTTTAGACCTGACATTATAACCTTCCCTCCTGTCCCAAAATGTGTCTATTCCTTTCTGTGTCCCTGTTAAACAGATTTCCTCTCACTTCCTGTCCATCAGGCAACATGAGGGAAAATCTCCCCAGCTGTGAAAGATGTTTTGGCAGGAGTTCTACTTGGTATATTTTCATACATTTCTAAAGCGTATTATTTAGATCTGTCAGCTTATAATGACTGATAAATGGGTTCTAGTATCTAGACAGATTTAAAGCAGAACTGAAGTCACTCAGGGGCCTCAAGACACTTGCCATAATGGCAAACTTATCTTCTAGTTTGCCATTCTCCAGCAATCATGAATTCATGCTCCCAGTTGTTGCCAAGGCTGTCATCTTCTAAGATTCTTCTTTGGGCCTGGAATCTTTTCTTCTTCAGCCATTGGGTGGCCATGATGTGCCTCCCGCACATTATCCCAGAAACCTAGCCCTTTTTTTGGATCTTACAGAAGTCAAGAGTGGACCAAGACTACACTGCACTATGTATACACCGCAGTGTACTAAGAGAAAGAGAGACCTTTCTTTGGCAGGAGACAATTTTTTACAAAGTTTCTTTTACCAAGAAATGTTTTTTTTTACATTTTAATTCCACTTTAATATGCTTTTAACTTGTGTGATGGCACCCCGAAACCACATCGATGTGCAATAATCAAAGCAGTCAATGTACAGTGAGCTTAGATTAAAGTTTTAGAGTTTAGACAATAAAGAGACACATTGGTTGCTATGGGTAGAGAGTTCTGAAAAGCCTACAATATTTTTCTTATATAACATTAGACCCCTGCAATGTATCCAAGGTAAAATTACATGGACAAATGGAGCCAAGCAGTGATTTCTATACAGAGAGCTTTAATGACTATACAGTTGTGTAGTAACATGAAGGGCCAATCGCACCTCAGAAAGAAGCAATTGATGATTTTACTAAAGAATTGCTGCCATCATCTCCGACCTTGTCTGCTTCACAGCTGTATGAGCAGTCGACCTCTCCAACCAAAGTACGTGTTTTTACTGCTAAACCACAAAGCAATTATCCCCACAATGTTCTGCCTGCAAACTTTTACGTTTTTTTTCTGGAGAAAGGAACATGTAGATGCTTCTGTACTCAGATGCAAGATATTATGCCTTATCTGTGCAACCTAAACCATTAGAATGCAAGCACATTAGAAGAAAAAATACCAACTCCCCTACCCAGAGCCAAAGGCTTTCATTTTAATAAATTGGAATAAAAAAAAAATGCCTCAACTAAATAGTTTTGACCAATAAACTTCCCCAGCTAATGAATTTCTTCACTTTTTAGCTTAGTGAGCAAGAATACTGCTGGAGGCCAACAAGTGTTCCTTCTGATAACTACACACCCTATTACAGACTTTCCTGTGGTCTGCCGAGGGCAAATTGTGATTTGCAATTAAATGAAGTACATATAAGGAGGGTCACTCACACCAGAGTGAAAATGTATTTCCTTGCCAGATATGGCTAAATTAAAGTAGATTATTGGATCCAGGCGCAATAACCCTGTAACTTTTCAGCCATCTGCACCATATAAGTTAATAAACTTTAATAACTTCTCTGTCATTTTCTTCTACTAATGTGTGTGTTTTCTGTATTTAGCTGTCAGTTTGTCAGTGGTAGATACACTAGATGTAAATAAGATGCAATACTTAAGAAATGAAAAGAACATGTTATATACACTGCCTGGCCAAAAAAAAGTCACCACTTGGATTTAGCTAAGCAAAAAAGAGCCTTCCATTGGATAAGTGTTATGATCTGGGGTTGCTTCAGTTGGTCAGATCTATGTTCAGCAACATTATGTCCCCAAAAGTTGAGGTCACCTGCCTACCTGAATATACTGAAGACTCTGATGGCACTGGAATATTCCAAGAGGACAATGTCAGGAGTGGGTCAGGGAGCATGATACATCATTTTCACACATGGATTGGCCCCCACAGAGTCCAGACCTTAAAAGGACATTTAAGCCCCCCTCCCCATGCTGCTTTAAGGACTTACCTTAAATGATGCCTCTGGATCCGATCATCTTCTTCTTTCCAGTAGTTTTCAGGAGTCCCTCTAGCGCTGGTGACAGTCTCTGATCCAGCGCTGAACCCTGTGTCTTCTGTGTCCCATGGTATCTGCCCGCGTGCACGCTCCCGGCTTGACTTACAGTGTGTCTCTCCTCTTCTCCCGGCTGAAGATCTCTACTGCGCATGCGCCCGCCCCATGATTCTTTACGGCCGCTTGAGAATCTTCAGATCTTCAGATGGGAGCAAGCGGCGGAGACACGGGTTAGTAATGACCTTTTTTATTTTTTTAATGTTTTTGCATATATCTATTGCTTGCTAGCAGTAGATATATGCAAAAAAGAAAACAAGTGTTTAATTCGACTTCAACCCCATTGAGAATCTTTGGGATATGCTAGAAAAGACTTTACTCAGTGGTCCAATTCTCCCATCATCGCTACAAGATCTTGGGGAAAAATGAATGCAACTCTGGATGGAAATACATTTTGTGGCATTGCATAACCTTATCAAAACGATGCTACGGCGAATACGTGCCGTAATCAAAGCTAAAGGCGGTCCAACAAAATATTAGAGTGTGTGACTTTTTTTCTTGGCCAGACAGTGTATGTTTGTAAGAAAAGATCTATGAGCCCTATGGGATTTTGCTGGAGTTTTGCCCGAATGGCTCCTAAAGTGTGGTATGATCTTCATTTAGGTCATAATAGTAGATAAACATTAATATAAAGATAAAATAATACCACAAAAACACATGCACGGTTTTTATTTCTTAAAGCATACTGTATGTCCGGACAAAACAAAAATAACGCATTCAGTATATCTCTGCAGTACATGCACATTTCCCCAGGTTTTATCCCTTTAAAGACGCTGCACGTACAGAAAGATACCTGTTCATTGTGGCAGAAATGCCCTCAGCTCCTAATATCTTGTTGTGGGCCGGCAACTCAGGGCCTTTTCTGATTGCAAAGAATTGTGTCAGCCATGCCCAGCTGCCTTTTGCTGAGCTAGAGAACACCTTACCTTCTCCTTATCTCCACAACATAGGGTGAGGTGTTCTGTAGTTCACTTATTAAACAATATTACAAAATGCTTTAAATTATATATTTAACGGACCAAAGCAAATAAGAGAATTTTGTTGTTAGGGTTTCCATACACTATAACTGAATACATTGTTTAAACATTTCTGCTAACGCTAATCAGCCCTGTGCACAGATTTGGAGACACTTTAGACCTCATGTTCTTACAAAACTGTGTCAGTTTGTTGATATTTCCAAGTCTCTTTGGTCAATAGTTCTCTTCCGGTGACCTCACAACATCTCACATGGGTTGAGTTCTAGAGTCTGACTCGGCCATTCCATAGAATGAATGTCCTGCATTGCTGGTCACAGTTCTGTGGCATTACCCAAGTTCTACCGGTATTAGGCTTCAGGTTATGGACGTGAAACTGTTGGGACAATATTTATGTGTTGGCATATGGTGTTTTTTCCCTCCAAACATTTAGTGCTGCTTTTCTTGTTAAACAAGTGGTTTCCCCTGTGGTGCCCTTCCATGAATGCCAGTCTTTCTCAGTTGACACATGAACTGGGGCTGATACCTGCAGCTCCTTCGCTCTTACCATAGGAAGTGTTTTACCCAGCTTTAGAATTTAAAAACTTTGTGTTTTACTTGGTTATTTCAGCACACCAACTCTTATGGCCCTTGAAATTGTTTTTGCAGCACTTTCAAGCTTTATGTATCAGTACAATCCTTCTTCCAAAGTCCCTTGAAATTGCTTTTGGTAGAGCAATTGTCTACAAGAAGGTAAGATCACACTTTGGCATTAGACCTGTGTGGCAAAGAACCTTTAAACTACATTTTTAAGTAGGGTTATACACGGGTTGATTTTAGAATGAACATTCGTATGAAAAATCCCATCAGAATGTTTGATAATGCCATCAGAGCCTTAAAGATTGGCGTTCAAAATTTTGTTTGAGTTTTGTTTTCATTTTACATTCAATTTTGGAACGAATGGAGTTTCCTTAATGACAACCGCATTCACTGTTAGATTTTCATTCGAGAAACATTTTCCAACAGACTCCTTAAAGTTTTTTAGTCACTGTGGTTATTTGCTATAGACAGGAACATGTATGTGTTCCTATGAAGCACCAAACCCCCCAAAATAATATTTCAGAATTAGGTAGATATCAATTGGTTGAATTGCTCATTCCCTTCTTTTAAACTCTGAATTTGAATTCCCAGCTAAACTATCTTGCAGACTTTAGGCTCTAGCAATCTAAGTTTGATTTCTTATTGATTACATTTCAAAACGCAGCAAAATGATTGAGACTCTGGGCTAATATGAGCATCTTGCTTCTGCAGTCAACGAGAGATAAGAAGCCTTCGGATGAGGAAACCCACTAGTACTGTATAGCCGTAGTTGAAATCTCAGCTTTTGCAGAATGGTCCTTTAAATGCGTTGACAAAATGTGTTATTTAGGGACTGTTCCTTTAAAAGTTGTGTAAAGAAAACAAAGCTGTCAGGTTATTGTCTTAACATTATTTTTTATATCGTTTTCATACCTATTGATATGCATTTTAAATGCAGTTTAGTAAATGTCAACCATTTGGGATTCTTTTGTAGGAAAATGGTACTTTATTAATTCACCCAACTGAAAATTTTAGTTTTTTGGAATTTCAGAGAGCTTGGAAACTAATAATTGTAAAAAGTTTAAAGGAGTTGTAAAGTCTCAGCATATACTCCCCTTTTATAACATCAGCATTGTAATAGGAATACATACTAGAGTTGTTTTTGATAATGCAATCAAAGCTTACTTGGAAAAAAAATCCCTTTTATGTAGTGAGTGCTGCCTACTGTCTGCCCATCACTTTCAACACCTTCCAGGATTCCCAGTGTGCTTCGTGTCTCTTTCCCTACTGCTTGATGTGATTCAATCTCAATTTCCCAACACTAAATATCCCATCATGCATTGCTTCCAGCGAGCAATGATGATGTTACATTGCTCAGACATCGAGTTGCTGTAGATCAGAAGGCAGGTGCTGTGAGAGTTGTGGCACAAGGAAGTGCATATTCACAGGGCTGAGTGAAATTGTGTCAGTGCATTGAGGAAGTACATTCTATGGACATGTTCAATAAGGAAGTTTACAAACTTCTAGATCGATGTGGTTATTAGGAGTGGGGAAGAACTTGGGAAATTCAATATAGAAATACATATTTATATTTAGTTTTTGACCATAGATACCCTTTTAATACTCAGTTTAATAATCAAAGGAGTATATATAGAGAATGACAGAGATCTACCCCACTCCACCCCTTAGATCTTTGAGCGGAGGTACAAAAGCTGTCATGCAATGTACAAAAAAAACCTAAGATTTTTAAGTGCTGTCAATTACACCCAATAGTGTATGTCCAGTTTTTTTTTTTGATAGAGCGGGGAAGAGTTAGAAGCCCTGTCAGGTTTTCACAGCTATCTGGTGCTCCATTAGAGATATTTATAATCACTTCCTGTCCTACTGACAGCATTTTTACCAGACAGGAAGTAAGGGAAATTCTCCAATCACAACACAGACAGAAATAAAAAATGTTTTTTCTTTAGTAGAATCGAGGAAGGCTAAAACCAGTTTTAGATTATTATTTTTGTCTGTGTCCCCGTTGAAAGTTTTCCTGTCTGGCAAAATCATTGTCTGCAGAACAGGAAGTAAGAACACAACTCTCTAATGCCTTGGTTCTCAACTGGTGGATTGTGACCCAAAAATGGGTTGCGAGACCGTATTCAGTGGGTCGCCGCATGGTTTCCACGTTTCTAGGTGAGAGGCTCCTCAGCCTTCCCCTAGTGCAGTTCTTGAATGGCGCCGAGCAGCCATTCAAAATATACTGCCCGGTGCCGAGTGTATCTCTGTGGGTGGTCTGGGGTTATGGCCACGAGGGAGCTCCATCCATAAGTGCATTGCTTACGGCTCCCTTGCAAGTCTTGTAGTGGTGCCTGGGTCGGAATGATGTCACATTCTGGCTCCTGGCACCTCTACAGGGTGTGCAAGGGAGCTGTACAAATGGATGCACATATGGATGGAGCTACAGCACAGCAGCCCACACTGGACCCCAGGCTAAGGATCCACTCCAGTTCTCGTAAGGTAGGGAGACCGGATTGATTTTGGAGTGCGTAGGTGTGTGTGAGAATGTCTGTGAGTGAGTGTGTGTCTGTCAGTGTTTTTAAGGGCCCATTCACACAAGTACAGTGCGTTAATCGCACAGTCCCGTGTATTGCATTGCCATTCGTTTGACTGGCACCAAAAATTCATCTCCCACCTACAGTTCTATCGCCCACATCGGAATGCGCGGTGCCGCAATGCCATGTGTTCCATTGCAGTGCAACTAGGGTCGGGACTTGACCAAGGACAAATGTGGGTCCTGAGGTTACACAGGTTGAGGAGCACTGGTCTAATGGATCCCCAGATAGCAGTAAAAACCTGACAGGAGTTTGAAACCCTCACCAATCTACTAAAAATTCACATTCACATTTACCTTAAAATTATATTAAAGTCAAAAGGTTTTTAAGATATTTCAAATGCTGAATAAATCACTTAGAATGGATGCTGTTCCTTAAAGTTTAAACATTTTAGTTTCCTGCAGAATGAGCTGGCCCCCTGAGCACTGGCCCTGATATCCTGTTTTAGGGTAACTAATTTCCCTTGTAGGATCCTATGGAGCCATCCTTGTGTGTGCTAGTTAGCTGTGCGTGTCCCCACAAACACACTGACACAGCAAAGCTAGAAACACTCCTGCTCCTTTCATGCCACTGCTCCCCCGAACTCCCTTCTCCAAGCTAATGATGGACCTCTGCTGCAGACTGCTCTGTCCCTTGTGATATTGCCCTGGACAGGAAGTGCAGGGAAGCTGAGCAGGAGGGTTGGAGCCAAGTGTTCAGAAACATGACGAATGTAGGTCCTGGGGCAAAAATATGAAGACATACTTTGATGGGCAATGATATTTCTTTAATATGGATTCATTATTGAAAACAAAGTTTGAGAGTTTAATTCTACTTTAATCTTTAAAAAGGAGACACGAGTCTGAAAATAGCACTTCTAGTTATGTAACAATGGATAATGAATTGCATAGAATTCAATGTCCCATATTTGTAGCAATATGTTCATGTCTGCTAAATAAAAATCAGCATTCATGTGTGAGAAAAATAAATCTGGAAGAATTGATTAAGTGCAAAGTTATTGGCACAGTTCTGTGAACAGGCCCTTGTTATGTGTTAGAAATGAATACTATGAATATAACTATTGTCCTATGTATAGACATGAAGATTGTGTGTCTGTAGAGTCAGAAAGCAGAAGTGTTTATGTCAGATTCTTCCCTTTATATTCTAATTTGGGCAAAGTTCACTTAAAATATGACTGATTGGAAAGTGCACCTCCCTGTCAGAAATGTTAAACGGGATATATAATTAAGGAGAACTTTCTCGGAAATACAGAAGGGCCTATGTGGTTGGAGCCGTTCATGTAGTAACACGTCCTATAGTCCTTTTGTAAGCGATAGCAGGGTCCCCATGACAGTTTGTCCTTGTACTGCAGTACCAGCTTTTACCAGTAGGAGGTGTTACAGATATAAACTCTGTCAGTTGATATCCTGACAAAACCCTCAACCTATGTGTAAGGCCCCGTTCACACATACATCGGTGACTTGCTTTTCACTGCACAAGGTCAACGCGGGTCACCACTAGGACACATAGATAACCATTGCTTTTTATGTGCCCTGTTCACACCACAACGTGTGATGGATGGTGCGCTACGCTGGATGCCACTGCGCAGCAGTGCAGTACATCGTGCCGCTGTGCGGGGACCTGAATGGAGTGTAGACATTGTGCACTCCACATAAAGTTAAAAAAAGAAAAAATGTAAACAGTGACAGCTCCAGCAGTGTGGGATACAGCGCACAGTTCCGGAGCGGCCACAATGCACTAGCCCGCTCCCTAAAATGCAGTGTTTTAGCAGATGGGCTTGCGTGAACGGGCCCTAAGGGAGGGACTTCTTGTTGTCTCATGGAGTGGTCACAGTGATTCAGATTTTCTGTGAATTACCTTTTATTGAGCATACATGTTATTTGTGTTTTATTTTCCTTTACGTGTGCTTGATTCATATTGTGCAGTTGTTGTCTCTTCAATTTCAATGGAAACATCTTAAAACGCCTGTCACGACCATTTTTGAGCATTATTCTGGCATTTTTATGTCATACCGCTTTGCATTAGACCAAATCGAAAAATGCATGAAGCTGAACAATTGTAAAATGATTTAAACACACCTCAAAAATGCTTCGAAAACACTTGTATATGCATGTAAAAACACTTCCTAAAAAATGCCTGAAGACACCAACGCCTATGTGTAAACGGGGCTTTAGTCCACCAACTGCCATCCACCTGTCCAGTGACGGTGACTTTACTGAATCTTTGGACACTGGAATAACAGTCGGCATGGCTTAGCTGTGAAGTCAGAGGTCAGGTCCCAGTACCAAAGTGAAACAAAATCAGAGAGGGGCACAGAAAAAGATTTTCTGGGTTATCAGCAGACATTTAATATATTCCTTTGTACAGCGTTTCTACTTCCAATGAGTGTTAATCCATGCATTTTAACAATGAAGTGGGATAGTGTAAACATTTAAAGCAGAGCTCTGGGTAAAAATTTTCTTAAACCTTACAGTGGGGCTACCCCCGCACCACAAGGCATAAGTGCTCATTTGTGTCTAGGTTTAAAAATAACAAAGTTATACTCACCCGATCCTCGGAGACAACTGCTCGTAGACCGGTCCCTTGAGCCTCTCTCAGCAGCGGTCTTAGGTCCCTGAGTCATTATGTTCTGTACACTGTGTATTGGGCGTGAGGATGCAGAAAGACACGTCATCACTGCAGCAGAGGAGGAGGCAGGCAGGAGGAAGCGCTGTGACAGACGGATGACTCAGGTTTGGGTAAGTATAACTTTGTAATTTTTGAACCTAGACAAAAAACAAACACTTAACCCGTTTAGTGCAGGGGTAGCTGCACTGCAAGGGCTAAGAACATTTTTTACCCAGAGTTCTTTAAGTATTTTTATTAGGCAGATGACGGGGAACCTTGACTTCCATAAATGTGTGCATGTTATGTGCATGTTATGTGCTTATGATTATTTAATCGTTTCCCTTCATATTGCAGACGGACAGCGCCTACCAATTACTAGGGAGTAGTATTGATATGATGGCAGAATCCATATTTCCTCATCTTTTTCCATATTAATAGTTAATTAGCGCACACACTGCATTAAGAGCTCCCATTACCAGCGTTCTTTGGAATTTAGGAGTAAGCGTTTTCATGTGAAATCACTTTAGCAGAGTTGTGACAATATACAACACTCATTGTATACATTGCTTTCATTTAAGTGTTTATACAGAAAACCAAGTCACATGAGCTGCCAATAAATATAAGGGCTAGTTATTATTTTAGACATCTGCAGGCTTATTTAACAAACAACCCATATTAACCAATCAGATTTCAGCGGCGGCTCACTGTTGTTTGCAAGGTTCTTATTAAACAAACTCATTGACATTTTCACTTTTTTAAAATGCTATTTATTCTTGTAATGTGTTTATTACATTGAAGCCGCTTTCCCATCACATTAAATGTTTGTATGATGCTTTACTTTTCCTCGGCATATGCCAAAGGTAAAGATTTACTCTTGGATCTTTCTGTGAATCAGAGGAGTGCTTTGGGGTTTCTTACATTAAACGTGACTGCCGGCATTTTATTATTAGATGAGTTTAGAAACGAGTTAGCATTTGAACTGTCTGTTTCCTAAAGGGAAAGTGTTGGCTATTTTCAGGGAGTAGTTATGCTAGTATTGCAATGTTAAAAGAGAACTATGGGGTAAGTGTTTTTCCCCATAGTTCTCTTAAGGGTCACAAGAGGACATATACTAACCTCCTCCCGTGACCCAAAGCTCAGTATATCCCAAGCTGCAGCCGTCACTGACAGTCACGGATCTCTGCAGGGAGATGATCGAGAAGTGAGCGAGCGACGGTATGTGTTCGCTCACTTCCCGATCTATTGAGTCGACATGTGACAGTTCCATTGTCACACGTCGGCTCGAACTATGAGGATGAGTGATTTTCAATCACCTCATAGTTCTCCTTTAAGGAACCCTTCACACCAGAGCCGTGCGTCAGTTGTGTTTCAGTGCCATTCAATTTCAATGGCACCTTAAATGCACCTCCTGGCCTGTAGTGTAGGTGGGAAGGGCATTTGGGGTGTCATTAAAATTAATGGCACTGCAATGCATCTGCTGCATTGTTACAATCTAACATCACTATTTTTTTGCAACCGTAATACAAGGCATTTGGGCTCCGCACGTTGGGACACAGTCAAGAACATTGTAGCTGGGAGGTGCGTTTGGGGTGGCATTGAAATAAATGGCACCCAATGCACCTGCCACACTGTAACGCACGGTAGGTGCATTGCGCGGTACAGTGTTGTTAATCGCACGAAACAGTGGAGTTGACACATGTCCCTGGTGTGAACAGCCCCTAAAATGAATTTATTAAAATGACTTTTACATTTTTATAAGCCTGTTCTTCCATTTTTACATACAATATCGAGATTTATAGATTAGCAGCTATAGAAAGCTCTCAATGGCTCAGTGCCATTACACTGTCTCATAACAGTTGAGATGAGACATCAGCCACATGGGGGGTGCATTGTTTTCCATTAATCAGATCAGATCTATCAGACTGATAGAATTTAATTGAACGGGCCCTAAAATTAATTTATGAAAATGACTTTTACATTTTTATAAGCCTGGTTTTCCATTTTATATTCAATATAGAGATTTATAGATTAGCAGCTATAGAGAGCTCGCAATGGCTCAGTGCCATTACACTGTCTCATAACAACAGTTGAGATGAGACATCAGCCACATGGGGAGTACATTGTTTTCCATAAATCAGGTCAGATCTATCAGACTGATATAATTTTATTGTGAGAAGAAGCAGTAAATCACAAACATTGTAGCCTTGCACAGAAGGAAGTGGATCTTGTGTATGTGATGAACAAGTATAGTTTTCCCCATATACATTCATAATTATAAATTGTACATAGAAACAAAGTGCTTATATAGTAGGTGCTTAAAGTACCAAAAACCACTTTTTATGTTTCATGATGCCAGAGGCTTATAGAACAAAGGGTTGTTAGTTATTTGTGCTTTGTTTCATGTGTTGTACAGTTTGCACATAGGGCATTCAGTAATTCTTGTATAAAGTATATCCTTATTCAGTAGTGGTTCTGGAAAGATTTATAAAGACTATAGATTATAATCTGATAATAATGTTATAATGATGTATGAAATTTGCAGTATTTAATTAGATCTAATTATAGGTTTTGTGTATTTATAGAATATAAACAGCTCTAATTATAGATTGTTAGTGAATTGCAGATTTCTCAGAGAAGTAAGTTATGCTTAAAAAGGAACTTTACCCATATCTTTAAAATACACAATGTCACCTTTAAAAATGTTTAGTAATGACAATCTACCAACAGATACTTATAGATAATTGCAGGCTTTGTATTCTTTGCATACCTTATTGTTCTTTTCCTCCCCATTCTTCTCACGGTGACCATTTTTACTAAGGGCAGATTAATATATCTCCCTTTACTATCTGGAACTTCGGCACATGTGATTAGGACATGTGACCATGCACATTGTTTCAAGGAAGAAAATGCCTTTTCCTGAGCTCTCGCAACATTTTGCAGTTTACGGACAAGATTTCCCAGCACTGCTGATGTAACTTTTCCAGGATGCATCACTTAAGGCCAGGATTACATCACTAATGCTTAAGAGGACCAGAAAGTGGAAAAACAGTAATTAAAAGCAAAGCTGTTTTTTTGACTAATCAATGTAAGATGATTTCATATCAGCATGCAGAGCTGAAAGCTGATGTGAATTTTAGTGAAAGGGGGAAAAGGTCCGATTAAGAATAACAGACTTTCACTGGATCCATTTTTGAGTTTTCATTTTGATGCATTGCATTGAAATGACTAATGTCAGTACTCAGGTTTAACCTTCCAGGCGGTAATCCCGAGTGTGGCTCGGTGCTAATTTTCATTACCAAAAGCGGTAACCCCGAGCCACACTCGGTATTACACTGTAGCGCCTTACCTTGTCCACAATCCTCGCTGTGTCCTCCGGCCGATGCCGGGATCCCTCTTCCGGGTTCCATCCCTTGCGAGCGTCCGCGTCGCAGGGGTGGCCTGGCGGAACCGGCGGGAAATTTGAAAGTAAAAAATGAAAAAGAAAGAAAAAAAAGGAAATAGTTAGACCGCCAGGGAGGTTAATGGGGGCAGGCGTTTGATTGTCCACCACATTAGAAACCTTGTATACCCGGAAGAGCTGCAGAGCTGGCCTGATCCTAATAGGCTAAAGACGTTTCCACTTAAAGGACAATAATCATAAATCTTATAAAATGACCTTTCATACTAGGTTTTAGAGTTTAACTTGTGTTCACTGGTCATGTTTTGCAATGTATCACATTTGTTTCTATTGTGTTATTTTAAAACAAAACAAAAAAAGCAAAAGACTACCCAAAATAAAGTGTTTACAATTGGGGACTGACTTGAAGAAAGCTACAGTAGTGATGGAAACGTTTCTTACCTGCTTTCCAGTCATTCAGTCCAGATATTCAAAAGCTGCAGCAAGTGAGCAGCCATTCTTATTTCAGTACTGATTAAAGCCCAACTATACATTATTATTTTTTTAACTAAACTTATTCAGCAGTACTAAAAACAAAAAAGCACAGTGCAATACTTATTTTAATCCAGAGCTGTTCACTGTAGTACTTCTTTCCTACCACTAGGTTTCCTCAGTCTCTCAGGTTGAATGATGTCAAGCATCACCCAACTAAGAACAGTGAGGACATCACTGTGAATATAGGTTGCCATGGGCGTGCCCCCTGAGTGGGTATTATGTCCTTCAGGGGCGGGCACACTACACCCTGCATTCACAGTGAAGTCCTTACTCTTCTGAGTTGAGTGATGTACAGTGCCCTGCCTTGACTGTGTATTGACACAGACGCTAACACTGACATCATCAAGCCCACCCCTCAAAGAGTTCAGGAGGTAGAGGACTGGGCATTTATTACGTGACCAGTCAGTAGACTTAAAAAAAAATGAGTATATTTAAAGGAAGCATAACATACATACTGGGGAGGGGGGCTCTAGGGGCACATCGAGCCTTGTGTTGGTCTTTGAGCCAATCCTTATAGACATAATTTTTATAGGGTGGGATGCAACAGATTTATTTTTTCCGAATAAGAATATACCTATAAAATACCATAAATAGAATTGCACAGTTGAACATCATGTCACAGTATTAGAGAGAGATGGTAAATTTCCTTTTCATGTCTATGAGCGCTAAAGTCCTTATGTTAGAGGTAAAGTCAGCAAGTGTTTATTATGTTGTTTATGTTATAGTAAAACTCTAAGTGTCTAATTTCCGATTCATTTCTTAGAAACATACCAGCCTAGACGTTCTGTATACTCCATGCAATAATGCACTTTATTTATGGTATTTTTTGGCTAATTGATATTCTACCCAGCAACCAAAGTCTTCAACTGCTGAGGCATAGTACAGACAGCAATGCCAGATGGCTAATCATGTACTGTAGGCAGTTTTGGATAATATGTTGGAATGGATCCCATCCTGCAGTGAGCATAGTGCTTAACTAATGACCATGTCAGACTAATTAGACCTCAGTTAGAACACTTATCTGTACACAAAAAGTGAAGTCCACTTGGATTACTTGGATTATAATAACACAAGCTGTTATTAAATGTATAAACTAAAGATAGCAAGAAAACAGAGTGCTTAATGTGACACTAAACTCAGGAGTTAAATATTAAAAATGTATTCAAGTACCTTAACTATTAATAAAAATGTAGTTTATTTGTGTATCACTCGCCTGTGGATCCTCAAATCATCTCTGAATTGGTACTGGCACTGTTCTTCCTTCTAGAGGGTGGCTACTTTGGTTCCCCATGGTCCCCGTGTGTGTTGTAAAGTAGCCACCACTCGAAGCTTGCTCCCGTAATAGACTACAATTTCATTACAAATTAGTAAACTGAACATGAAATTGTAGTCCATCACCGGAGGAGCTTGGAGCGATGGCTACTTTACAACACACACAGGGACCAAAAGTAGCCACCCAGCAGAAGGAAGGACAGTGTCAGCATCAATTCAGAGATGATTTGAGGATCTACAGCCGAGTGATGCTCACATAAGATACACTTAGTTAATAGTTAGGGGACTTGAATGCATTTTTAGGATTTAGTTTCACTTTAATGTTCCTTAATAAACATTATTTGTGCAAAACTTGCATTAAAGCAAAATGTTGCATTTTGGGCAGAAAACATACTTCCAATCACAACTGGCATGTGATTCAATAATCAGTATCTAGAATTTGCCTTTTCTAGAATGTTTTGATTGAATCCTAAATCAGGTTTTCAACTAAATAGAAACTTTAAAAAGGGCTTTTTTGGAGACCTCGTAGGCACAATTCTGCCCATCCATCTGATAACTCATAATTGAGAGAAACAGACATGCAGGTGATTTGCTAAATTAATGAAAGTAAATCTGCCAGATTCTAAAATGTGGCAAAGTTTACAAGCAATTTTTGATAATCTTCAGATCGGTTATCTCGTCTCTGTGGGACCCCTGGATTCCAGGACCAGGCTTTATACTAGGCATTTACTGCTGTTAAAGTCATCAATAAGCCCTACCTTCTCATAATGCTTACCTCCTCTATGCTACAGTCTTCCAACAACATCAGCCCCTATCCAGCTCTTCCTGCATGCTATAGAGGCTGATTGATGGTACATTACCCCCTGAATCCTGCTTATTGGGTGTTTTTCAGAGTAATCACCTCATAGAATCACACTGTCATACTGACTACTTAATTGCCAATCCTTCCCACTAGGCTACATCTTCTGAAATAGGAATCAGCACAACATGATCATGTGACCTGATTTTAAGCAATGACCATTGTATGTATTTCACTTCTTAAAGAGGACCTTTACCCCCTTTCCCCACAAAATCACATCCGCATGCAGCTCTGAATGTTGATAGAAATCATTTTATATTAATTAGTTAAACAAACATATTCTTTTACTTACAATTACACTGTTTCCACTTCCTGGTCCTCTTGGGCATTAGTGATAGAGTCCATGCCTAGGAAGGTTACATCAGCAGTGCATTGCTGGTAAATCTCATCTGTAATCTCATGAGATCTCAGGGAAAGGCATTTTCTTATCCTGAGATGATGTGCATGGTCATATGTCCTAGTCACGTGTGCCAGTGTTCCAGGAAGTAAAGGGAAGTATACTCATCTGCCCTTAGTAAAAATGGCCACTGTAAGAAGAATGGAGAGTAAAAGAAAAATAAGGTATGCAAAGAATTAGTCACTGTTTTTCCACTTTCTGGTTGTCTTAGGCATTCGTGATGTAATCCTGGCCTAAGTGATGCATCCTGGAAAGGTTACATCAGCAGTGCTGGGAAATCTTATCTGTAAACTGCAAAATCTTGCAAAAGTTCAGGAAAATGCATTTTCTTTCTTGAGATGATGTGCATGGCCACATGTCCTAATCACATGTGCCGGAGTTCCAGGAAGTAAATAGAGATATATTAATCTGCCCTTAATAAAATGGCCACTGTAAGAAGAATGGAGAGTAAAAGAATAATATAGAATGCAAAGAATACAAAGCCTGCAATTATCTAGAAGCATGTGTTTGTAGATTGTCATTACTAAACCTTTCTAAAGGTGTCTTTGTTGTGATTTCAAAGATATGGGCAGAGTTCCTCTTTAAATGTGCCTTTATTCTGATGCCCACTTCCACTTTATAATGGTGCATGGTGTCTACAGAATCAAAGGACTATAAACTTTAAAATGTCTGTAGAAGTGGAGATGTAACATCATCTTCCCCTACACCTTCCTATTAATGGCAACGCAAACCCGTTGAGATTTATTAGCAAGCATCATGTTCGGCCAGCACACATTGGGTTACATAAAACTGCATGTCTGTACTTATTTAAACAATAAATAAACTACTCTGGCATTTCACAGATGCCGGGAAGGATTATGCTATACCCATGAGGAATAAGCCCATGGATTACAAGATACATTAGCATTATACATAGGATGAAGCCCAGTTTTATTGACCACTTGTACTTGTTGCACATACTTATTAAAAAATGATTTTTACATTAAACTTCCACTTTAATCTGTTGATATGCATCACTTTATTGTGTTGTTTTTTCAATCATTGCCTTCTATCAATTGTGTAGATCAGGGGTGGACAAATAAATATGGAATTCAGGAGCCAGTCTGTCCAATCCAGGAGCCAGCTCCATTGACAACAATTACAGACATCTCAACTCTCCCGGATGTTCCGGGATCTCCCGATATTAGATAGCGGCTCCCGGACACCCGGGAGAGAAATATTTTCTCCGGGAATGGTTTACTCTGCTCTCTTCAGAAAAAAAAAACGGCATAGGAACTAATAGCTAGATTGCTATTAGCTATTTTAATGTGCAATAGCCAATAGCATACTAGCTATTGCACCCGCCCACTGCTGCTGTCAATCAGCAGAGGTGGACCTGAAGTTCTCCATCAGCTCCACCTCTGCTGATTGACAGCAGCAGAGAGCGGTTGCAATAGCCAGCTTGCTGTTGGCTATTTCAAATTGAAATAGCCAATAGTAATCTAGCTATTAGTTCCTATGCCTTTTTTTTTTTCCTGACGGCAGCAGCTGTCAGAACACTGAAAAAAAAACAGCAGATAGCAAAGGAAGCATTAGCTTCTTTGCTATCTGCCATCATTTCAGGGGGGTGCTCTCTTCCTTGTTGTTCCCCCCTTCCCCACGGAGATCCCTGCAATTAGAAAAAAAACCCTCAAAAGATAGACACCAGCTGTAATTCAAGGAGCATTGGCTACCTGGCTCCTGGGATTTGTCCAGTCCTGGTATAGATGAATGGTCTCTACTTAAATGTGGCCAGGGTACTGTACGACTTTATCTCCACCATAATTCACTAGCTGTGTGTGCTTTATTGTCCTGCCACCAGTTCATCTTGCTTTTACCTGCATACTTTTTAAAGTTATTTCTTTTTTTTTTTTTTTTTTTGCTATCACATATAATGTTGTCAAGATCATTTTTATACCTGCCATAAAAATAAATGATCCTTTGCCTTCCTGTTTAAATGAAACAGACAGGAACCAGTGAAAATTACCTGCACAGTAATAAGGAACTCATGATAACAACACAGTGATAAGGTCATCCTATTGCTCTCCCCTCTAATAAGCATTTTCTGAGACAGGACTGTGAAAAATGTAGAAGCATTATAACAGTTTTATTTTCACCGACACAGATAGGCAATGCAATAGAGCCCTGATAGGCTCAAAGTGTTACAAACCCGCCACCACGTCCCAGTGTGAGGTTGATATTAAGGTAGATAAATATTTAAAGAATTCCGGGTTACTTTTCCTAACCCTCACAGTGGGGCTACCCCTGCACTGCAAGGGTTAAGTGCTCGTTTGCATCTAGGTGCTAAAATAACAAAAAGTTATGCTCACCTGATGCTCGTTGACTGGTCCTTCCAGCGTCTCTCCCCCCACGCTGCAGTAGTCTAAGGATCATTGAGTCATAATGTCCTATATACTGTGTATAGGAGGCGAGGACACAGAGTGACTTACTATCACTGGAGCGTAGTAGGAGACAGGCTGAAAGAACCGGTCTACAGCCAACCAACTCCGAGGATTGGGTGAGTATAACGTTGTTGTTTTTGCACCTAGACTTAATCGAGCAATTAGCCCCACTGCAAGGGTTAAGAAAAAAAATTGGCCTGCATTCTTCTTTAACCACTTGCTGACCAGGTGTTTACACCCCCCTCCAGGCCAGGCCGTTTTTTCAGTATTCAGCGCTGCGGTATTTTGACTGACATTTATTCCCTCATGCAAAGCTGTACTGAAATGAATTTTATACCATTTTTTGGGGGATACATAGAGCTTTCTTTTAGTGGTATTTAATCACTACTGAGGTTTTTATTTTCTACTATATTAAGGAATAATTACTGAAAATAGAGCTGCAGCTAACGATTTTTTTCAAAATGGATTAGTTAGCCGACTATTAAGTTTGATTAATCGGTTAATCGGATAAAAAATAAAATACATTTTAAAAAATGGCTCCAGTGATGGACTACTAGTTTGTATTGAGTGTAGTTCATCACAGGAGCAAGCTTGGAGCGGTGGAAGTAAAAAAGAAAACAAAAGTGTGGTGTGCAATATAGTGAAATAAAAAGGGTAAAGTTATACAGCAATGAATGCAGAACCGGCTATAGAAGACTACAAATCCCAGCAATACATTATACAGCGCAATGCAGAATACCATCAGCTATAGAGGAATACAACAAATCCCAGCAATAGTACATTATAGCTGGTGGTATTCTGCATTGAGCTGTATAATGCATTATTGCTGGGATTTGTAGTCCTCTATACAGCGCAATGCAGAATACCACAGCTAGAGGAGTACAACAAATCCCAGCAATAGTACATTATACATACAGTGTATAATGTATTGCTGGGATTTGTATTCCTATGTATAATATACAGCACAATGTACCATCAGCTATAGAGGAATACAAATCCCAGCAATACATTATATAGCACCATGTGTGGGAAAGTGCAGGCTTACCTGTCTATCGGCGGCTGTCATCCCCCACACCTGCTCCTCCTTACTACTTCTCCCCACGTTCCTGTGCCGATCGTGGATGTGGGCGGGCGGTGAACGCGAGGCGGGGAGGAGATGCGGCGTGTGGAGCGTGGATGCGGGCGCGTCTGGCAGCGGCGAGCATGTGGTGGGGAGGAGGTGCAGCGCGTGTGGAGCCATAAACAGGGCCAACCAATCAGAAGCCGATTAATCGATGATTGAAAAAGTTGACAACTTTTTCAATAATCGATTATAATCGATTATGTCGATTAGTTGTTGCAGCCCTAACTGAAAATGTTGAATTTTTTTTTCACATTATGTTATAAAACATTTATTATTACCTAATTTTTTTGGTAAAATATAAAAGACGGGGTCACGTCGGGGAAATAGACACCAAACATGTCAAGCTTTAAAATTTCGCGCACTCGCGAAATCGCAAGAAACTAGTATACCCAAAATTGGCCATAGGCGACGCTTTAAAAGCTTTTACTGCTCATCAGTTTAGTGTTATCTCAAATTAATGGCCCTAAAATGATATTGCTTGCACTGCGACGTTTGCGGCGATATGTGCGGCGTAATGGGGGCAATTGTCGTTTTCGCACATATGCGCACCTGACGCATGTTTGCATGTGTGTATGTATGGCTGAGGACTTTAAAAAAAAAATTGTGTTTTTTTCATTCTTTTTCACATGTGACTTAAAAATTTTTTTGGCAACTTTAATTTTTGTTTTCTATTTTTTTTTCCACTTAACTTTATTGTTATCACATAGGGGGCTAAGAAACCCCTCTATGTGATAGCAAAGAGATGTGACAGGTCTCTTTATGGAGACATCAGGGGTCTCCAAGACCCCTAATGTCACCTAGGGAGATTTAGCACATACCGGCTCCTTGTACAAGCGATCCATAGCCGGCGGATCGCTTGTATGTAAACAGTCATCGCCACCTGTTTTTAAGATTTGGCACTTGCTCGCAAGATTTGGCGCTCGCGCGCAAGCGGGCGAGGCTAAGTGGCCGGCGGTTAAGCCTGAACTCAGCAAACAGCTAAATAAACGAATGAAATACATGTTGGCTACCTGCCAAAGATTTATATTTCTTTCAGTCCAGTTCTCAGATTTATACAGCCCATTCGGTCTGTAGAGTGTGGGTGAACTGACTTTTCTCTGCTGCAGTAAAACAGTACAACTTGGTAATCCTCCCTGATTGCAAAGTCAGGACCCTTTCACACTGGTTCCGTTGCGTTGTGATCCGTTGCATCGCGACACATTTTTTAACAGATGCTGACTAAATAGGTGTAAATGTGGCTAGTACACAGCGCTCTGTTCTGTTGTGTTACGTTACGTTGCGCTGAAAAAAGTAGAACATGCACTGCTTTTCTTCAGCACATTGTAACGCATTGGATCCAGTGTGAACCAGCACCATTCATATCCATTCATTTTTCGGTGCCCTTCTGTTAGCATCCGTTGAAAAATGTATCGCAACGGATCGGAAGGAAATTGGAAGGTACAATTGCAAGTCAACAGACCTTTCGTTGACTTGCGATTTCCTTCTGATTTTGTTGTTATTGGCCCTCAAGGAGCAATAGCTGCTCAACCACTTTCTCACTCTGCTCCATCCTACTAAAAGCATGTTCCTTCTCTGCATCTGTGTACTGTATTGGGTTATACTCCTGCCCCTCCTTCTCCCAGTTTGAGTGCTGCTGTACAGGAGTTACTAAAAGACACATTCTGAATGCATTTAATTTTTTTTAATTATTTTTAATTATTACATAAATGCATTAATTGGTGTTTTTAATTCTAAGCCGTAAGCTAGCTTTATGTACACATACATTTAATTATTCTTTAATGAATGTGTCACTGAATTACATTTAATATCTGCCTAGAGTCAGCTTTAATTTCATTTTGAAGGAAAATGGGAGGTTTCTGGATGAACACCATTCTCATTATAATAATTATAAACCTGTTTTTATGTTCTATAAGGCATGGCTTAATTTACAAAGAATTCATTGTATTATTTGGCTTACAGTTTATTAGTAGAAGTAAAAATTGGCTAAAAACTTAATAGTGAACTGTAAAGACTTTGGTCATTTGGTCCCTGCTCAAAAGAACACAGTGAGATTGTCAGGCAATATACTGTATGTGCAGTTGGGTGCATCCAAGTGGAGCAAAGTGAATCTGTATTAAAAATAATAAACTGAACTTATTACTTAAAGTAGACCTTTCAACCGCTTAACAAGTCTGCGTGCATAAATCTTTTTTTGTGTAATCTACTTTATTGAGGTTTTACAATGATGTTAACAGCAAGAAAAGGTTACAATAAATATATCCATGCGGATATGCGTGTGCATTGCCTCTATTTGGTGTAGTATTATACCGAGTACAGTATTCAGAAAAACTTGGCTCAGCATTCACTTTCTTGTTAAAACTAGAAGTAATCATGGATTGGAGTTTCAGGGCAGATTTGCCGGTATAGGCGTTAGTCATTATTTTAGGATTGTCTGTCTATAAAGAAAAAGGGTGTAAAATCATTAGCCAGAAACCAAAGTAACGGAGAGAGGGGGGTAGAAAAGTAGAAAGGAATAGGGCGGGAAGAACACGTTTGGGGGGTAAGAAGGAGAGGTGGTGCATGGGGTTGGAAAGGGGCAATCCACCTCTGCTGGCCCATAGGGATTAGGGGGAGTACATGGTAGTCCAGAATAAGTAACGCATTTACCGCACCACTTTCACACAGTAGAAATGGAACAGTGGAGATCTGAGGGGCAGCAATGCCAGTGTTTACTTTAAAGGAGAACTATGGGGTAAGTGTTTTTC
Organism: Nanorana parkeri; assembly: GCF_000935625.1. Taxonomy (NCBI): domain Eukaryota; kingdom Metazoa; phylum Chordata; class Amphibia; order Anura; family Dicroglossidae; genus Nanorana; species Nanorana parkeri. Next base: position 1,206,769 of record NW_017306404.1, on the reverse strand, counting down.
CCCATAGTTCCCCTCAGGGTCATGGGAGGACATAAACTAGCGTCCTCCCGTGACCCAAAGCTCGGTATATTGCGAGCTATAGATCGCGGTATACTGAGACCGTCACAGCCAGGACGGATCCCGACATTACTGTTGAGATCCACCCAGCTGCGTGATTGACAGCTGGCTCTGCCTATCTAGAAGCAGAGCCAGCTGTACCCGCCCCCTCCCCCGTTCGTTCCTCCAGTCAGCGCTGGAGGATCGGAGCGGGGAGGGAGGGGAATCTCTGCAGGAAGCCGTGAGTGATAGTCAGCACTCTGCAGGGAGATGATCGAGAAGTGAGTCAGCGACGGTATGTGTTTGCTAACTTCCCGATCTATTGAGCTGACGTGTGACAGTTTCATTGTCACACGTCGGCTCGAACTATGAGGTTGAGTGCAAATCACTCACCTCATAGTTCTCCTTCAAGCTTCTTTACACAACAAGGGTAGTTGAGTAAGGATGAATGATTTCACCCAATCTGTCAAAGGTTAAAGTGACATTAAACCCTCAGATTTTTTAACATAAACCAATACCAGTAATCCATGGTAGTTTCCCTTCTCTTTGCTGCTCTTCCTTTTAAATTCTCATGTCTTTTTCCCTTCTCTTTGAACTTCCCTTTGCAGCTGAGTGCCTCTTCCTGTAGTGCTGGCTCAGGTTGCAAACCTACACACAGACACCATGTATCCATTTCAGAGACAAGGCAGTCTGCTGCAAAACAGAAGTTCTGCCCAGCATGAGAACAGATACAGATTTAAAGGAAGAGCAGCAAAGAGAAGGGAAACAACCATGGATTACAGTAAGGCACACATTACAGTATTGTTTTATGTTAAAAAATCTGAGGGTTTAATGTCACTTTAAAGTTCTCCCTTTTACCATTAAAAACAAGCCATTGAGATCCAGTCTAGTGACCTTGCCTAGGCTATGATGATGTCATGTCTCCTGCAGACAGGTGAAGCATTTCCTCTTCTTCTGTGATCAGATTGCAATATTGTAACTCAACTCAAGATGAGTGGTTGCAGCAGGAGGCTGATCTGTGCAAGATAACTAAACAAGTAACAGGATTAATATGATAGTGTCATTTCTAAGCCAGCATCTCAGTCCTGGAGTAGTTGGAAGCCCTAGTTAATGCCTGAATAAGGGTGGTGAGAGAAAAGCATTGTCAGGGGTGTGTACTATGATCTATGAGATACTGTATATCTGATTCTAGGTGCTTTTGAAGTGCCTGCACATACACTGTACTATCTACAGAAAAAAAACCTAAAAGCACACTTGCTGTCGGTTCTTAAGTATGATGGATACCCTCAGTAGCCAGTAGAAAGGTACAAGGAGAGAAGTATGACGTCCAGTGACATCTGGCATTTGATAGCCCTATGGCACTCTGGTCATAGGGCTATCAAACCATTCCAAGGTAGTGCAGGGTAGGTTCTGGCACCTCTTTCTGCCTGCATCTTATTTATATGCTCAATTTCATATTTCATGCATAATGTAAATGTAGACTCTACTGAGGACATCATATCCAACTTTGAAATATTGGAAGGATGCCACCTTGTTGACCAATTTAAACACCCTATGTAGCTATGGTATGTAACAAGACTTGTTTTATTATTCTAGCGCTGGTTAAAGAATAATTTGCTTTATTTGTATACCTACCCAAACAGCAAAGTACAGAGGAAAAAGGAGCGAAATTTGATATCCATTCCAGTCTAGTGTTCCAGTCTAGTCTCTGATGAATGGGTGTCCATTCTTGAAATTAGAAACACATTTTGCGTATTGTTAGCTAGATTGTATACAAGCTAAAAGTCAGCATTGGGTTGTTTTTTCTTGTCCCTATTACTGTACTACCTGTATGTAATGTTTATAATCTCTTTAGTGCTAAGATCATCTTCCTCATTAACGCCAATCTGGTGAGATATAAAAATGGCATAGAACTTGAAGGGTTTATTATATGCTAATTGTCTGTAATCAGCAACTGCAGCACATTGGAAGATAATGACTCTGACATATTGTATAGTATTTTTTATATATAGCTAAAGAAACTGTTTGGTATATTTCTTGAGTCTAAGCAATAATTTTATGAGCATCTAAGTCTGGAACATATAAAAATAAGGATAGGGATCAGGATATTGGATCCTGCAGTAAAAAATGGTAAAGGAAATTCCACCTTTTTGACAAATTTAATATTGTGAAAGTACCCATAGATGTGAGATAGTGGTTAGAAGATTTTTTACAGTTGTGAAATAAATGTGTGTGCTTAATTGGCCGAGTTTGCATTTTTATGCATTAAGCAGATGCCCCAGGTACTGGCTTTATTTCAGGGAAGCAACAGCAATCAGCTATGGACGTTCAACCCAGCCAATTGTCTCTTCTTCCAAGGGAATTCAGCCAGAGGAAGGGGATGTCTGTACAGGGCAGAATTATAATCAACTTTTTTGTGTGTTACCTTCCTTGAGCCCTTGGGATTGTGCAATCTCTTGAACTGTCCATGGTACATATTAATTTTCATATTGCAAAACTGCTTGAGGTTAATTTTGATAAACTGTGTCTTTAACTTTGTCTATGGAATGTTCCTTCTGTCTCTCAAAGACAGGCTCAATGTTCCCCCATGGTAAGAATTCCTGTTGGCACAGTGGGCAGTTAAAGTGTAACTAAACCCAAGAAAAATATTGTATATATTGTAGCTTACCAGTGCCTAGTTGCGGTGTCTGTATTAGTGTTTTGTTTTTCCTTTATCTTTAGCTGGTGATCCTGCCAGTAACACACTTCCTGCATTAAGGTAGAAATGCCCTCACTGTACTATATCTATGATAAAGCAGTGTTGTCACCCTAGGGCAGTCAGGGCTTGTTCACACTATAAGTGGTGACCGGCATTTTTTTAGCCACTGAACACCAGTCACTGATAGGGCACATGGAAAAAATTGTTTGCTATGCGCCCCGTTCACACCACAACGCCAGGATGATGAGCAACGTAACGCAGGTCACTGCATCATAACGCAGTACACTGCGCAGCTGTGTGGAGGTCTCAACAGAGTGTACACTTTGCAAACCCCAAATAAAGTAAAAGAAAAAGAAAGAAGTAAACAGCGTGATTCATCGAGACAGCACATAACACAGCCTACCTGCTGGCCTGTTGCACCACATTATCTGAGCGTTTTAGCATGCAAGCTAGCGTGAACGAGAATTTTACGACTACAGGCTCTTCCCCCTACCCTCTTCTACCCTCTTCTCCATAACATAAGGTAGAGGTGTTTTGTATTCTATTAGAAAAGAAATGAGTAGGGTTGACAAGACAGCTTGAGATTTCAGTGCAGCACAGGAAGTTAGAAGTTCCCTGGGTTTCTGGTGGATCATCAGGTATTTTTTTGAAACTAACGCACGTTTAAAAGGAAAAAACATGGGAAGGTGTGCATGCTTGCAGAGATGTGCTGAATATGTTGTTTTTTTTGCACCGACATAACATTTTAAGTGTATTCCCACTTTTGCAGTCAAATTTGAGAAACCCCCTTATAAGTTTTTATATGTTCCCACTAACAAAGAATACCTAAAAATAAATTAGAATATTTTAAAATATCTTACCTGTTTGATGTTGGTTTGGAACAGGTCTTTGATTAGATTTCAACAATCTAGAAGAGAGTCTGCCCCCATAGAAACAGTCCAATATGAAATCACATCGCACTCCTGACCGAGAAACCCCACGTATAGCAGGGGGGGTTCTGAAGTGGCCGCTGATGGCGCCACCAAATACTCAAACAAAAAATGGATTTGGGGTGCTTGCGACCATCCATTTTGTTGTTTGTCCACATAGAAAGACTAGGGTCTCACTGTAGTTCCTCTCATTAACATACAATGCTTCTAGATGTTTAAACCTTTGTTAGGACAGACAGTGTTTAAATCTAGTTTACAACCGATAGTGAGATATGCCAGCAGAGTATATACAGGCTAAGAAATGTATTTCTGTATTGAATTGTTAAAAGTTCTATCCCACTCCTCATAACCATATCAGTCTTGAAGGTTGTAAACACACAGTTTCACTCAGCCCCGTAAATATGCACTTCCTTGTGTTGCAACTCTAACTAACCTCACCTTTTGAACTACAACTCAACATCTGAACTTCCCACAATGCAACATTATCATTGCTTGCCGGATGCAATGCATGATGGGATATGTAGTGTTGAGATATTTAAATTGCATCACATCAAGCAGCAGGTAAAGAGACACAAAGCACACTGGGAATCCAAAAAGGTGTTGAAAGTGATGGGCAGCCAGAAGGCAGCACTCACTACATAAAAGGGATTTTTTTTTAAAGTAAGCTTTGATTGCATTTTGAAAAACAACTATAGTATGTATTAGGGATGTTCAGATACCAGTGCCAATACTTGGTATTTTCACAAGAACTACCAGGGTTGCAGAAGTTGGAGCTGTGACAGGGCCCTGGCGCTCCACCACTGTCCTAAAATAATTAGTCTGTATTGTTTTAGAAAAACTGTCACATGACACTAAATAAAAATGTATCAGTATGTGTGTCTGTGAGTACTTGGACAAGTATCGCTACTTGGTCTGTAAAAAGGAATTGGTGCATCCCTAAAATGTGTGTGTGTGTATGTATATATATATATATATATATATATATATAC
>NW_017306404.1:1135042-1200532 GCF_000935625.1 Nanorana parkeri | reverse complement strand
TATATATATATATATAAAACACAGCATACATTAAAACAGGGATGCACAAATCCGAGGAGCCCCGTATGCATCTTAAAAATTACAGTTGCCTCCTAACTTTTGAGTTTTTTGAGTTTTCTCTAGTCTAGTCTTGGAGCTGGAAAAGCATCTGTACTTGTCCTTGTAGTTGTAACAAGTAGGGTACTTGGTGTCTGAACATCCCTAGTATGTATTCCTATTACAGTGCTGATGTTATAGCAGGATAGAATATGCTGTGGCTCTAGAACTCCTTTAACATTACGTAGGGGGAGGCTAAGTAGGATTTTTACACAAAGGAAAAAAAAAAATGTAATCAGAAACTTGTATTTTTTTTAAGTTATGCTATGTGAACGGGAATATGTAACAAATATAAAGTAGTTGTTATCCCAATTTGGCTGCAAAAGTGGAAATATACTTTAAAGAAAATAAACAACCAGAAAGGAGCAAGATGTGTGATGAATTTCAATGCTTTGCTTTATTGCATAATTTCCATATGCTGTAATTGGAGTTTGAAACACATCAGAATGAGGCTATGTGAAGCAGAGGGGAATGCATATTTATGTTTTATAAACTCTTGTAAAAAAAAAAAAAGTAAAGATTAAATGTACATAGTCTTTGCTTGTAAGCAGACCACGTTATCTGTGTGCATTGTTTGAGACTGCTTTCTTAAGTATCTTCTGCAGTTGTCAATATTGGATTCATTTTCTGACTTGTTGGAGTACTGAATGCATCAAATGCTGATCCAGAACAAGAAATGTTTCTCCACATTTTTCTCGGCAGGTGCTATGCCCTGACATTTACATCAGCCGTGCCTTCATTAGTTTTGATTCACTGTTTTCTTTGCAAATAATCAAATCAATGTCTATATATACGAATATGTTAATTTCTTTAATTAATGTTGATTATTGCACAGCTTTAAAAAGATCAGATTTAGTTCTCATAAATTCGTATCACTGTTGTGTACAGGTTTATGTAATAGTGCAATGGAAAGAACTTTGATTATATGCGATGGGTAGAGTTTTCATTTATAGGGATATTTAAGAGAATCAATTTCTCATCAGCATAGAACAATAAAAGCAATAAAACTTGTTTTTTTGAATTGGTTTCTCTAGTTTGCTCCTGATTTCATGTATCATCTAATGGCTTCCTATATCTCCTGTATAAAGGGGTTGATTTACTAAAGGCAAATAGGCTGTTCACTTTGTTTTTTTCTTTCTATTGCACTTGATTGGGTATTCTTTGTATAGAAAATTTTCACCATATTATTATTATTATTCAGGATTTATATAGCGCCAACAGTGCTTTACAATACAAGGAAGACATTAACACAAACTAAGACAAAGCTGCTCATCCTCCTTCAACCAAATTCACAACTTGAACCTCGGTGCCCAGAAAGAGTCTCTGCCGGACCCCAACAACTGCATATATGTAGAAACTGACACCAGATACAGCTACTACTGCAGCTTTTTGTACGCTGTTTTTTTTATGCCACTTTGAAATAAAGCATATATTGGGATGATTGCTGTACCGGGTGCTGTTTATGCTAAGGGAAAATTCCCTTGCAAAATTGAACAACCTATTTGCCGTTAGGAAATCAACCCCAAGATCTCTGTAATCGTGTTACCAAGATTGTACGTCTGCTGTCACAATTACAAGAGTCTTGTTTACCTTTTCAAATGTATTTCATATTTTAGAGCATGCACATGGAGGAGGTTAAAAATTCTAAGGTGGATAGGAACACTTTCAAAATGGGTAGTGGTATCATATTGAGGTCCTCAAGAGTTATAAGATGTCATCTATAATGGAAATATGTTTCAATGGTACGACCCTGCAAACTTGTCATGCATAGGAGTTGCCATTGCTGACCTTTTTTTAGTTACCTGGATGTTATGCTGATCCACTAGCTTCCATATTTTGAGTCACTGACCCAAAACAGGTATGTTAAAGGAGAACTATGAGTTGAGTGCTTTTCACTCACCTCATAGTTCTAGCCGACCTGTGACAATGAGACTGCCACAGGTGGGCTCAGTAGATTAGGAGGTGAGTGAACACATACCGTCGCTCGCTCACTTCTCGATCCTGTCATGGCTCTATGCAGTGACAGGGGAAGGGCTGGATTCCCCTCGCTCCGATCTGCCAGCGCTGACTGGCGGATCGGACGGGGGAGGGGGCGGGTACAGCTGGCCAGCTGTCACTCACGCAGCTGGGCGGATCCAGACATAATTGTCGGGATCCGCTTCAGCTGCGGCGTCTTAGTATACCACGAGCAGTAGCTCGCGGTATACTGCGGCGTTTCAGTATACCGCGAGCTGTAGCATACGGTATACTGAGCTTAGGGTGACAGGAGGACGCTAGTTTGTGTCCTCCCGTTACCCTAAGGAGAACTATAAGGAAAAGCCTTAACCCCATAGTTCTTCTTTAATGTTAGGCAGTTTGCATACTTTAGAGACTATACAGCCCACCTGAGAGCCCATACAGCCCACCTGAGAGTCTGCAGAGCCCATCTGATATCGGCACAGCTCACCTGAGAGCCCACACAGCCCTCCAGAGACCCTGGAGGCATCAGGCTGCCACCCCGGAGCAACACAGGGTATATAGCTTCATATTATTTTGCATTGCTGTTAAATGTTTTGTTGGGATTTGCAGTCCTCTATAGCTGATGGTCTTATTCTGCATTGCTGAATAATATATTGCTGGGATTTGTTGGCCTCTATAGTAGGTGTTGTTCTGCATTGCTGTATAATGTATTGCTGGGATATATAGTCTTCTATAGTTGGTTGTATTCTGCATTGCTGTAAAGTGTTGCTGGGATGTGTAGTCCACTAAAGTTGGTAATATTCTGCATTGCTGCATAATGTATTGTTGGTATTTGTAGTCCTCTAGTTTGTGCTATTCGGCATTGCTGCATAATGTATTACTGGGATGTATAGTCTTCTATAGTTGGTGGTATTCTGCATTGCTGTATATTGTATTGCTGGGATTTGTAGTCCTCTATGGTTTGTGGTATTCTGCATTGCTGTGTAATGTATTGCTGGGATTTGTAGTCTTCTATAGTTGACGGTATTCTGCATTGCTGTATAATATATTGCTGAGATTAGTTCCTTTACAAGTTACAAGGTCCAGTACAACAGCTGTCACAGTTGTACTGGACCCTGGTGCTCCATCACTGACTCCAAGGTGTAGAAAGACTCTTGCATTGTGCTGCATGACATGTACCTTAGTAGCACACTGCAATGGAACACTTCACTCATTAGTAAAGTACAAAGGTACATGTCACTCTGTAGTGTAGGTAAAACCTCTTGTATTGTATTTTTCTTCTAAGATTTTAGCACATAATTAGTTCAGACAGTCGTATAAAGTGTTTTCTGAAATCATCAGTATTCAGGTCTAATTGCAGGTTTGGCACTTTGAGATGCATAAGTTGGTTTAGTGATCCAGTTTGGGCACTCGGGCTCAAAAAGGTTTGCCATCACTGCACTAGAGGCTTCTGGCTCTCAGCATAGCCACTGTCTCTCCTCTCAGAGGCAGCTTGTGTCCCAGTTGTCAGGCAGCAGGACACGGTCTATATCCTCCCGGTACTTCTATTATTTATTTAATATTTAACATTCCTTTTTAGAAAGTTCAAATAAAAACTTTCAAATTATGAGTTATGTTAAACAACACAAGGAATTCATTTGCTAGACCATCAGTGTGCATTTCCTACCTCTGCTGTTGTTCAGGGTTGTTTCAGCCTGTGCAGTTTAATCATGTGAATTCATGCATTGGAAAACTGACGTGTTTAGTGTTATTCTGACTTGAAAGATGTATTTTCTCAAGCAGAAGTCTATTATGAGAGGAGTAATTAATTAGGAGCTAACATTACACTGTCTTCAGGGTGCATATAGCAGGTACCTCACACAAAATGCCATGATATAAATATTCTCTTTTTTTCTCTATATAGATTAATCTACAATATTTTTCAAGATTAAACTCAGTATGAAACATTTACTTGTATAATTAAGATTAAATATATCTCCCAATTGTTGAAATCTTCAGCCATTCAAAGCCCTGATCTACCAAGCCTCTGTCCATATTCTAATTGTGGGCAAGCCTTGCCACTTGGGCAGTGCCATGTTAACCATGAGGCAGTCATGATCTTGTGTTTCAGAAAAATGGGTAAAACAAGACACCACCAAATTATAATACCTATTATTTATGTTTATTTTTCCCTTTCCTTTTTGTTTTAAAGTCTGGCCTCCTCTAGATTAGTGGTGGTCAACTTAGTGAATATAGGTGGCCTCAAGTGTGGCCCCTGACATGTCCAGAGGGCTGCACAATAGCTTAGTTTACATACATAAAACCTGCCTTACAGTGTGTTACTGCAACACATGTGCCCTGTTGTCCATGCTTTGTGGTGCTATTCATTCTGAATGACACCCCAACTCACTGTTACAGTAGCGGGCAATGTCTTTATTCAACCTCACCTACTATGTTACTATGTTACATTAAAAAAAATCTGACTTTTTCTGCAGCACACTGCGATATACGGCATGATCCTCTTTTCTAAGGTGAATTAGTTTAATTGCTGGAGGAGGTCTTCATAACTAAGGCCTTCTATCCCTTTCATTAGTAAAAGGATGTACAGGGGTTCAGACAGTGCCACATCCTAATATACATAGATAAAGGGACACAGCAAACAATGGACTTTTTAGGCACATCCATGAAAATGATATTTTATTGTGTACATTTGTTGTTAAAATCACATATTAACGATAAAGTCATCAACATGTACAGCCTTGCTCATAAATCTCCTACCTCTCTCTGCCTCCATGGTCTATGGAAAGGGTGTACTCCATATTTGAAATGTATCCCCAGCGCGGGGGTGGATTGGTATCTGCCGCACTAGAGAAGACAGTGCAGACCGGAACATTAACTTAAATATTGGGAGCCAATGCTCCCAATATTACTCCGTGGGCCAAAGGTGGTGAAATAATCCCCTCGCTCCCTGGGCCCTATCACTTAAGCAGGGGGGACTATTTCATAATAAATAGGAGTCTGCATGCTGCCACAAAATGTCCCCACTGTCACCCTGCTGAATGGGGCAGTAGGGTCTAAGGACGCCGCGACCTACTTTTGGGTTGCGATCCACTAGTTGAGAACTAGGGATCTAAACTATGGCATCCTAGTAATGGTTGCGAGTGGTGTTAGTCATGTAAAATATGTGAACATTGTGCTTTAAACCCCCACCAGAAGGAAATATAAACTGCAGACAGTGCTATGGATTTAAGCAGAGCTGGGTTTGTATGTAATTATTGGCTTAGAGCCTAGGGCAGTGGTTAATCAACATGAAATACTGCATCACAGCATGTAAAATATTTGTCAAAGACAATAGTAGAAATCTGACCTTGTTTCAGGGAGTGATGTGGTTAGACATTCCTCTGATTTTTGCTAATTTACAAAAAACTTTTTTTTTTGGAAAGTGTGGGGAAGGCTTAGAACTTCTGTTGGGTCTTTACTGATATCCAGTGTTCTCTCTTACAAATATGAACCCTCACTCCCAGTCCCGCTGACAGCATTTTCACTAGAAAAGAAGGAATGGAAAATCTGCAACAGGGACACCGACAAAGATACTTACTAAAGAAAAACATTAATTAAAGTCACACCAATCCTCAAATCATCTCTGAATTAGTGCTGACACTGTCCTTCCTTCTGGAGGGTGGCTACTGTTGTTCCACATGGGCCCTGTGTGTGCTGTAATGTAGTCACCGCTCTAAGCTCGCTCCCGTGATGAACTACAATCTCATGTTTAGTTTACTAATTTGTATTAAGATTGTAGTCTATCATGTGAGTGAGCTTGGAGCGGTCGCTACTTTACAACACACACAGGGACCAAGGGGAACAAAAGTAGACAGTCTCCAGAAGGAAGGACAGTGTCAATACAAATTCAGAGATGATTTGCTGAGTGAAGCACAAATAAGCTACATTTTTGGTAATAGTTAGGGTACTTGAATCTATTTTTAAGATTTAATTCCTGAGTTTAGTGTCACTTTAATTGTGTCCCTGTTGTAAATTTTCCCTCACCTCCTGTCTGGAAAACAATTATGTAGCATGTATCATTTATAACTATACTGGGGGGGCGGGATTTATCAAAACTGGAGCAGACATAATCTGGAGCAGTTGCCCATATCAACCAATCAGCTTCTTTCTTCAGTTTTTTCAGTTAAAATTTGAAAATGAAAGAGAAAAGCTGATTGGTTGCAGTCGGTAACTGCTCCAGATTTTCTCTCCTCCAGTTTTGATAAATCCCCCTTGAACTGTTTTGTGATTTTTCTTTTTTATTAAAACTTACCTTTCAATTTTACATTTTTCAAATTTTGACTAAATGAGCTAGACTGGTGACTATATTAGGCTTGTAACACATCAGAATGGTTGTATCTCAGAACCTTTAACAGCCCCTATTTTGTATTTTTGCTTACCAGCAAAGCACTGAGGGCAAAGTGCAGATTCCATAGCACCTAATCTGAATTCATCGTGTATTGGTCTGACTTCAGCAAAGTGAATTCAGATTTGGGTTGCTGAAGACTAATGCACATTGTTCATTGCAAAATGTTTTGAATACTTTTGTAAAGGGCAAACAGTATACTTGATACTCAAATAAGTGACGTCTCTCAGCAAAAGACAAATTACCTTATTTTATGACATAACTATGCTGTCACAAATAACCTGCACTAGATGGCTTAGTCCCAGATGCTTCTATCTTTAGTATATATCTAACACAGGCTTGGTTCTGTCAAACAGGCTGCACCTTATTTGTATGCGGAGATGTGGATTGTGTCTGAATACAACCTTGACCTGGTCTTTTAAGCATTCACAATAGACTCTGATGTGTGAAACAGCTGGTTTGGTTTCAGGATTTCAATATAGTCATTGGTCCTGATAGTTGAGAATGGATTTAGTCACTAGTACGTATAATACTGTCTGCAGTAAAAGTAATTTGAAGATGTGCTGAGACCGATAAGTGAAGCATGAAAGTCCGGTGAGTTTGGGTTCCCTGTGAATGCATTAAATGTTGTTGGGTGTGGAACCCTAGAGTTACAGTAAGGTGCTATGACATTGTGCTTTCTATGCAGACCTCTACATGCATTGGCCTTTTGGCTAAGCAAATAATAATGTTTTTAATTCCAGTCAAAGTGTTGCAGACATAAATCACAGAAATATATATATATTTTTAATACATATTGAAAATATCATTGGCACCATGGGATCACATTAAGCAATGCATTTTGCTATTTAGCAAAAACATATGTGTCAATAAAGAAAACCCAAGTGTTGGTATCATAAATTGCATCCCTCTCATTCCCTCTGTAAGATTGACAACCCAAGATCCAATATGTGTATATAAATATATTGTCTTAAGACAAGCAGTACCTTGTCAAAGCGTTGACAAATAAATGTATGTATATATACATATATACACACTATATGGTTAATTTACTAAAGGCAAATAGGCTGTTGACCTTGCATGAAAATTTGCACTTTGCAAGGGACTTTTCCTTTAACTTTGTGAAAATTCACTTTAAATGAAAAAAAAAAAGTATTCTTTCTTGCACATGATTGGATGATGGAAGCCAGTAGAGCCTTTACCTCATGCACTAAGTTAAGGGAAAATTCCATTGCAAAGTGAACAGCCTGTTTGCCTCTAGTACATTAGTTCTTAATGCTATGGAAAGGCAGTGAAATACAGAGATCATTGTCCAGCATATAATTTCTGTTGTGGTGCATATGTTGATGTATTACAACTCAATAGCCTCAATTGACAAAGCTAAAACATAAGGATCCTTATTTCTTTAAAAAGTTATTTTTAGTTGAGTCCAATGAGATTTGCCAATTACAGTGACATGGCTGAAGATAAAGATAGTTATTCTGATGTTAGTTTGGTGAATTGAGCCTCATTTTGTTTTCACATTACAACAACCCTAATGTGTGCTCCCTTTATATCATGTATATTCTTTATATTTGCAGAGAAAGTAGAAACAGAGGGAGAGCTAAACTGAAGAAAAATAGTTTGAACTGCCTCCTCTTATTTAAAGAAAAAAAAAAGTCTAAAAATTGTATAATGCCAAAGACTATTAAAAAAATCTCAATTCACCAGGACAAGAGAGATAAAAGTGTCACATCTACTGTATGACATAGCAAGGCAAGGCAACATTTTAATATATTCTTAAAATAGACACAAAATTTGGATCGTGCTGCTTCATGAGGGCAGAAAACCTACTTAACAATCAGTCAAAGTACAGCTCTAGACTTATTAAAAAGCTTTTCTTGGCAAGGTCCTATAAAATAAGATTTGTTGCAAGGCGTATGTAATGTGAATGTTTGTCTTTATTTCTTGGACCTGTCTTGGTTCACAGCGGACAGACCTCAAGTGACGTTCAGAGTTCTTAAAATAGTAAAAGAAATGTGACACATAATATTCATCTCCGGGACTGTCATGGAAATACACAGTAAAGCATTTATAAAAGACCAAAGTAAATAGTGATGATAACCTTTGGGCTCAGTCACATTGGTTCATTTCATGTCCCCAAAGTATGATGGAGATGAGTTGGTTTCACCTTTCTGGCCTTATCCAGAATAGGAATCTCAGCTGGACCTCATAGGCAGTACAACCCTGAGTACACAGGGGGGTCAGCAGAAGCTGAAGGTAGCCAGAGACCAGTTCAAAACACCCTCCAATAGTTACAGTTTTATGTCTTAAAGTGTATTTCGACTTCTGCAGCCAAATTGGGATAACACCTTTTTTATGTTTGTTACATGTTACCATTCACATAACATTAAAAAAAAAGTAAATTGCTGCTTACAATGACATGCGCTATTTTGAAAGAAAAGTACTGAATTCTCTGAATAGCTGAGTAGGTTAATGTTATTCTACTTAACCCTGTGTGTACTGTGCTGACTAATCTCATTATCAGCTGTAAGCTAGATTTGAACACTGTCTGTAAGAGGGTGTAAGATCTAGAAGCATTATATGTCAATGAGAGGACACTCAGTCTGTCCCTAGTATTTCTATGGGGACAGTCAGGGTTTCTGGGCACTTTGAAATTGAGAGGGAAGCTTGCAAAGGCCTGCTACCCAGACAGGGCCCGTTCACACTAATGCCATGCATTAATCGCATGGCTCTGTTCGATTAACACACGGTACCGCACAAAATACCTTCTTTGCATTACAGTGTGGCAGATGTGTTGCATTGCCGTTAATTTGAATGGCACCCCACGTGCTCCTTTCACCCACAATTTGCTACCGCTGCATGCACTACTTTTTTCAACCGCAAGGTATGGTATCTTAGCACCGCGTGTTGCAGCATAGTTAATTGCATTGCAGCGGGAGGTAAGTTTGGGGTGCCATTCAAATGAATTGCAACTTAACGCACCTGCCGCACTGTAGATGTGCAGCGCAGTACCGTGCAATTAATGCACAGCATTGGTGTGAACGGGCCCTAAAGGTAAGAAATATTTTTTGACTCTTTTTAGATACGCTGTGTGACTAGGAACACAGAACAAATATATAGTGGAGTAGAGCTGCAGCTAACGATTATTTTCAAAACCGATTAGTTAGCCGATTATTAAGTTCGATTAATCGGTTAATCGATAAAAAATAAAATACATTTTTAAAAGTGGCTCCAGTGATGGACTACTAGTTTGTATTGAGATTGTAGTCCATCTATAGCTGGTGGTATTCCGCATTGTGCTGTATAATGTATCATTGCTGGGATCTGTAGTCCTCTATACAGCGCAATGCAGAATACCACCAGCTATAGAGGAATACAACAAATAGTACATTATACATACAGCGTATTGCTGGGATTTGTATTCCTATGTATAATATACAGCACAATGTACCATCAGCTATAGAGGAATACAAATCCCAGCAATACATTATAGAGCACCATGTGGGGGGGAGGGAAGTGCAGGCTTACCTGAGCAGTCTTCCAACAAGTTGCTTCTGAGATCGGGCCTGTCTGTCGGCGGCTGTCACCCCTCACCTGCTCCTCCTTACTCCTTCTTCCCGCGTCCCTGTGCCGATCGTGGATGTGGGCGGGCGGTGAGCGGGAGTTGGGGAGGAGGTGCGGCGCGCAGCTTGTGTGGAGCCGTGAACAGGGCCAACTAATCAGAGGCCGATTAATCGATGATTGAAAAAGTTGACAACTTTTTCAATCATCGATTATAATCGATTATGTTGATTAGTTGTTGCAGCCCTATAGTGGAGATTTCTCAAATTTGACTGCAAAGTAGAAATACACTTTAAAGTAGTATTCGACTCTCAAACTTTTTTCAATAATGAATCCAGATCAAACAAATATACATCGCCCAGCAAAGTATTTCTTTACATTTTTGCTCAAGCACTTACAGTCATCATGTTTCCAAACAGCGGACTCCAACTCTCTCAGTTCGGCTTTGCCGAAAACTTCTTGTTCGGTACAAGATCACAAGGGACAGGGCAGACTACAGAAGATATACATCTACTAGCTTGGAGAAGGGAGGAAAGAGGAGGGGGAAGAGGAGTATCTTCTTGCCTTGTTGTGTCTGTGTGTTTGTGGAGATGCACACAGCTTACTAGAACACACAGGGGTGGCTCCGTAGGACCCTGTAAGGGAAAGGAGCCACCCTAAAACAGGATATCAGGGCCAGTGCTCTGGAGACCAGATAATTCTGCAGGAAACTAAAACTTTCAAACATCAAGGGGCAGCATCCATTGTAAGCAATTTAATCAGCAGTTAAAATAGCTTAAAAAACGTTTGACTTTAAATCTTGATTTGGCATCTTCATGCTTTAGCAACTACTTGTGTTCAATGGCATCAGAAAAAAAAACATCTGTATGCAAAATCCACAAATCAGCTTGTACTTGTCAAACTCGCCAAAGGTTTTGTAAAAAATGTGATTAGCTCAAATGAGGGCATTTTATCCCTGTTGCTTTCTTGCCACAGTCAACTGATTTGAAGGTTCTGTGTGGGAAACTTTCTCTGCTAGTTCATTCTGATTGCATACATCCCAGCCATGGGGTAATTTTAGAAACGCTGTAAGCAGGCAGAGCAAGCAGGGGGTGGTGCAAGTGTTTAGCAAAACATCATCCCATCAGCAGATCATCAAAACAAGGAACCTAAAGGCCAGTCTCCACTACTACGTGTAGTAATGTTTCACACAAAATACAAAGGCTTGATGAACATTAATATTTTTACAGACACAATTACGTCCCATCTGTTGCACTTCAGACATCAGTCTGGCTCAATCCTCATTCAAACTTTTGGTAATTTTGACTATGTAAATACAATTAAAATCATACACCTAATTTGGCCAAGCCCCACTAGATGGAACAGCTCTACCTGGGTTTTAGTGTACCCTCAACCATTTTTGTAGATTATGTACAAATCCTGAAGAACATATCTGAGGGATCCCAAAAGCTTGCATTTTTAATGGCTTAAGTTAGCCAATGAGGGGTATCACTTAAACTTCAAACTTTCTGCACTAATCGATGGCTAACCACGGTATAAAAAAAATAAGGTGAATGCTGCTGCCGAGTGCCATCCAAGGGAAAGGCAGGGATCTTCAATATGCGAAAAGCAATGCGTCAAACCTTAGTAACAGCATGTGACGAGTTTCAGCTTGTTCGGTGCAGTCTGTTGGTTGTGAGCTGTGGTTGAAAGAAGGTGTGTTTTAAAGTATGCCAAATCATAGATCACGAACAACACATTGACGTGAAATTTTGTTTTAAACTGCAAAAAAGTGCTAAAGAAACACATGAAATGTTAAAATTAGTTTATGGTGATGCTGCAGTGATCAGGAAGACGGTTTACCAGTGGTTCAAGAGATTTTATAATGGTTGTCAATCGGTTGAAGACGAGGGGAGATTGGGACGTCCTTCAACATCAAAAACCCAAGAGAGTGTTGAAAGAGTAGGTGAATGATTCGATCAAACAGGCAATTGACTATTAGGGAATTTCTGAGGATTTGAACATCTCTTATGGTTCCATTCAAAAAAAATGAACAGATTTGAAAATGAGGCAAGTTACTGCGAAAGTTTTGCAATTTTTGTCCATTAAACACATTACCCCTGTGTGACCTCTTCCACCTTATTCATGGATCTCGCACCATGCGACTTCTGGCTCTTTCCCAAAGTCAAAAAGACCATGAAAGGTAAATGTTTTGAATTGATTCAGGACATCGAGGCAGCCACGACAGTGCAACTAAAGACACTCCCGAAAAAGGAAGTTTCAGAAATGCTTCAGAAAGTGGCAAGAAAGATAGGATAAGTGTGTTCGCAGCGAAGGGGAGTATTTTGAGGCGGATTAATGGCAATGTGTCCTTTAATGACATTAAAAAAAATTCATTTAAATATCCACCGTAATTTTGATCGCACCTCGTACTCTACTACTGTTAAATTATAATTAATTAATAGAATAACACAATTACAAATAAAAATCATAAATGTAATACAAAATGAATCAGCTTCCTCAGGAGGCGCCATTTCAGATCTTTCTCAATCGTTTAAAAAATAAAGTTTATTAAACTTTTCCATACAATATATTGATTAATTAAGCCATGATCTGCCTCAATTAGGGTTATGGCTAAAATACAATTTTCAAGTCTGTTCTTCTTAGAACAGATCTCACTGCTAGTTAATTAGACCTCATGTGAGTATGAGAGAGTGAGTAGCCAATTATGCATCATATGTTAGCTTGAGAGAGGGGCGGTAGTTTGGTATTGCTCCAGTTTGTGGGTCAGACAGCCTAGCAGCTTCTCATTACATTAGGCATAGCAGGCAGACAATAGCTGTCATATTCCTAAGCTAGAAGCTCAGTTCAAAGACTTTCTTACTTCCAAACCAGCCCAATCACTTAGACCGTTTTCATATTTTATAAAGGCGAAGGACAATGTGCATTATTTTAACCAGGCACACTGCACAAATTACATTGAAGGATTGCATAAATTCACCTTAAGAGTAAAGTTATGAATATATGAATTCACCGAGCCTGTACAATTTTCAGATTAGTGTTGACTGAATACGTTATAGCTCTCTGGTTTAAATGCTGCTATGAATACTGCATTCCCTTTCCACACATGACTGTGTTCCATTGCAATAGCTTCTGCCTGATGGAACAGGCCGAAAGTCACATTCCATATTTTGTAGCTGCATTTGCATATCTGTATGAAATATTAAAATGCAGGTAACTGGGACAAAAACTGTAGTTTTGGAAATTGAATTTGAAACTTTTGAGAGTTTCTGGAGAATTCTAATAAAACCGCAATAGACTGGTACTTCAATTATTTTGTAACATACCATGCAGTTAGGGGCTGGAAGAAAGAGCATTGAAGGATATTTTGAAGTGCCTGCATAGAAAGGTTTTTCTTAATTAATCCTGCCAGTTCCAGGTGTAGCACATCTCATTTTAGAGACTGTGCCCAAAGGGTTTTCCCATCTCTCCTTCATTATGTTGATGTTTCAGAAAAATTCCATCTCCTTATTGTGATGAGTCACATCTGATTCTGAAGGCAGGAACATTATGAGTTTTGTATGGTAACAATAAAGATAATAAGCAAGCTTGGGTGGACTGGAGACTTGACTTACATCATATGTTATGGCAAAAATAAAAGGAAAGACATGCAGTCCATCTCTGCAATAAGTTCACATTTCACTATACTTTTTTAATCTGCCACAAAGGTACTCAAATCTAAAGCCCTGTGGTGGACTGAGAACACATCATTTTCGTGTTGTCAGCCCTACCCACTGTCTTTTGTGAAACTACCTAACTACTCCCACTCCCAGATTTCTACAACATAAAGGCTAATTCGTTTGTTGTCAAAGATAACAACTAGGAGGGCTAAACAGATTCTTCAAGATAATAAAGGAACTGTGCAGAGGTCACGGGACAACTCTGAATTTCTGAGATCAACAGATTTTTGGGGCTTATCATACAGATAA
Source organism: Nanorana parkeri (assembly GCF_000935625.1). NCBI lineage: Eukaryota > Metazoa > Chordata > Amphibia > Anura > Dicroglossidae > Nanorana > Nanorana parkeri. The sequence goes on along the minus strand of NW_017306404.1, from coordinate 1,186,561 downwards.
CAAAATGCTTTCAATGTTATAATAAAAATACCAAAAGGGAACAGATAAGAGAAGTTCATTGTAGTTGTTTGGGCATTGAACAAATGAATGTAGACCTTGAACTTGATTGAGCAAGATTTGCATTAAATTGCCAATCAGAAGTAAGCATTCTCAACCTTGGCTCTTTGTCTTTTGCAGCATAGCAGATAAATTACCCTAAACTTCCATTTTATAACATCAGGTGACTTGTTGTTGGTATGTGACAGTATACACAAAGCACTATTAACAATTTGTACTTTATTGCCAAAATTGATACAAGTATTTTAGAATCAATGTATATTTTGTTCATGATGATTTATACTCCCGGGAGCCTACTGTAGCAAATGTTGAAGTTATACTGTCAAGGGTACATATAGTACAGGTTGACAGACTCTGCATTAGCCCCTGAATTCCATCTCCACCACAGACATAGGTCTGAAATTCCTGCGAGAAGACAAAGTTCTGCTGTAGTTGAAGAACCATATTTTGACAAAATTGTAATTAAAATTGCAATTGTAGTAAAACCGTAGGTGTGTATAACATTTTAGGAAAACATTTTAATTCTTCTTTGATATAGCTGGTCTGTAACTGTTTTAGTAGAGCCCGATTTTACCAAATCATTCTGTACAACCATGCTGTGCCAGTGTTTTTAGGGGAGTTTCATGTATGACTCAAGGTGTAATAATATATGATATCTAGGCTGCAGTTCCGCACAGTTATCAAGCACATTGACAAATCCAGGCAGTAGGGGTGCCAGGTATTTGCCGTGAGCCCATGTATGTATTTAGTTTTAACGTGTCACAAGCTATCAGAGTTGACATTAAAGGATAACTATGGCTTCTTCTAAAATATATACTGCAGCACCTTATTATAAGCACACCTGCACTTTCAATTTTCCCTTAGTCCCTCTGAAATAAATCCCAGAAATACCTGTTGATTCTGCTTGTGAAGTCCACCTGATGCAACTTCCTGTGATGATGTGGCAGTGATGCTGCACTGCTCTTGAATGCACAAAAGAGTTTTCACTCTCATGTAGTCTGTGCCTGCTTGCACTACAATGGAATGAAAGTATGTTTCATGGGTTATGTATATTAGGATTTGCACTGCTGATTCACAAGTCTGCAGCTTGTAACACCTAGTCCTGGCCACTGTTTTCTGGATTGACAGCACTGCCTCTGTTGCTAAAACCTTCCCACTGTGAGCTGCAGTGTCTGAGAGAGGAGTGTGCAAGACACAAATGAAGGAGGATTTGGCTCATTCAGGAAAAGGGAAGGAAGTTTTTTGTTTATTTTTTTAAGTTTGTGCATCAAATAGTAACTGGATCTGGTTCTTCCTTAGACTGTCATTCAGGAACCATTAGGGCAGACTCACACCATAGCATTGCACACCACAATGTACTACATGCTTGGTGCTAAATGTCACCCCATCGCACATCCCGATGGGCATGCATTGCATTCATTTTGGTTTTCACCATACCGCACCTCACAGGGGCAAGGAAGGTGACATTCACATTGCAACTCGGAGCTTACACATTGCTAAGGACACTGTCCCTGTCCCATGTGCCTGAGTGCTGCGTGCCTGAGAAACCAATAGCTAAGTACCAGCGCTGTGAAGTGCTGGGTGGGTCAAATCACTTACCCAAGAAAGCAGCATGGCAGAGAATGAAATGAAAGGTTGCAGCTACAGGGAGTGGTATTAAGGTGAACACACTGACTGTGATACACTGTCATCCCTTATAATTTTTTTTTTTTTTAATTTCCACTCTTATTCCTTCTCTTAATAATTATAATAACGGTGCCACTGATGACGCTTAAAAAACCAATTCACATGTAAGAGCAAAAATACTTCAAAATTATAATCATATCATTGTAACCAATACACTCATGTATAACTATGCATTACCTTAATAGGATTAATTAATTCCCACTGTAATTTCCTCTCCATGTCTTCATAATCCAAAGACGTCATTTTCACTTGACATCAAACTTGTAATAGCTTTGGGAAGAGTATGATTTTTTTTTTTGGAGGAAGAAATGTAACTCTGGGATCTGGGAAGAGTTTAAAATGTTGTAAATTAAGACATTTTCTTGAATTTATAAGGATTTTATTATATTAGATTATGAGCTTAAAATGTAAATTGATTCTACCACAGTACATAATAATCAAGGCGTTTTAATATGAGAAAAACAGAGAAAAACATTTCCTATTGCACCGCTTCTTATTTTCCATGATTTCTTTCAACTGTAATGTTGAAATGTAATGTTGTAATATGCACACGTGAATAAGACTGTGGAAACAAAAACTAAAGTTAACACATGCAATTTTGTGTTCTAAAAATGTGGAATGAAGTTAGCACTTAATTTGTGGTAAGTGTATTCACCCCATCAAAGAACGCATTATACCCTTTTTTCTGGACACCCATCAGACAGGTAGTGAATACCATAAGCAACCTGTATTTCATGAGTACTGCAAAAAGGAATTCCAAGCCATCAAAAAAAGTTTGAAACAGAAATTTATATTGCAAAGTATGGGCGAGCAGCTATGTAAGTTCAGAAATCTGCCCACAATTCCATGCTTTATAAACACTCAGGGGGTTTGACATTTGCAGCTTCATCCTGATAAAGTTCAATTTTCACATATACAAAGCACTTTTTACACCTTACTTAAGTGACATCTGAGTTTTCCATTTTCACATGATAATGTTCTGACAGTCCAGCTTTTTCAACCAGTGCCAGATTTGCCAGTCTGAGCCCAAGAGTCACAGCAAAATGAACAGATTACTATGAACATTCACACAGATGGAGCTGTTATTCTCAATGCAGCATCATGGGAGTTCTTGAGTGACCAGTTATGAAATGGAAGGTGCACATGCATCAACGTGGTCTCATCAGCAGCTCTACAAATATGCATGAATACATTCCTATTATGTTGCAGTATACGGCAAAGAGTATAATTAAAAAACAGCAGTACATTTTATCATTAAAGCAGAACTTCAGGCAAATACCTTATACATATTTTTATTATCATACTTTAAACTCCTTCTGCCTGGAATTTAGCCTTAAAAGTTGTCAGCAACTTTTAAAATTGCAGGTAACAGAACTATTGAGTATTTTAAATGCTTATTTGCAGAATGTTTTCCTTTTTATATATACAAGCAATGTATCTTTGTAATTGCAAATAAATGTGACCGCTCCATGAAGAGTCAATTTTCTAGCACAGCCCCCTTTGTCCGTGCATGTCACAGGCCTTTCTTCTTCTGGGAATGTTTATTTATTGTCTGTGCTGTCCCAACTTCTCTGCCCCCTACATAACCTTTGATGTAGCTGCCAGGAGATGAGCTAAGAAGAATAATATAGAGTGTTAGTTGAGTGACAGTTCTTAGTCTGCTGGGGCAGCTAACATCAAATTCAAGATGGAGTCACCCAGCAGTCTCAGGGCATGGTATTTACAGGTTAACGACACGCCTAACATAGGTTAAATGCCAATATGATCTTATGGGAAGATTGCTTTTGAAATTAATGGTCTCTTTAAAATACCATTACTGCACCTGCTAAGTACTGATCAAAAGTTTACATGACTTTTCTTTCCTGTATAAATGTACACAGGGGAGCAGCAGCTGACTCTTTTCATAAGTGCGATTGAACAATGTATATTGCAGATCTAGTGTAATGACAGATTTATGAAGACTAAAATCTAGTCCATTTAACCAGACATCTGATTATTGTTCTCTGACCAATTCAAAATGTGCACAGTCAGATAGTCATCCAAAATCTATGTTAATTAATTTTCACTTTTGTGATTGCATATTTTTCGTTTACCTGCTTTGAGTGTCCTGGCTATTAAAAATGTCTGCAAGTTTCTGACACTGATATAAGAACAATCATGGGCATCTTAACAATCAGATTTCTTACTAATGATCATTTTTTTACTGTGATCCTCCAGTAAATTGCTTGGCCAAAGACTGAACTAATTTAAAGGACAAAAACCATAATTGTAATGTAATAAATGACAGATTTTATTAATAGATAAGTGGAATAAAAATAATGAAGCATTAAACAGTTTTCCTTATAAATGATATATAATCAGATTGTGTAATGAGATTGTTTGATTAACCACCATCTCATGAGACATATGTGCTGCAGCAAATGTATAACGACTATTTTCTACAGCTGCTTATGACTGCCAGAAAACAGAAGTCATATTCTGAATGTGATTTGTTATTGTTATCGCTGCAAAGCGAGTTGACTTTGCAGTAGTTAAGGTGCCATTTACTGTGCAGTATTGTCTATATTCACCATATTTGTATTCACCATATTTTATGCAAGTTATGGAAACAGTGTGAGCAAGGCTTGGGATTAGTCAGAGGTCTTTCAGCATACCAGAAAATCAATATAAAATACTGTCCTAAAGTTCCCTTTTTTATAGGATTGTTGTGGATAAAAATGGGGCCAATCCTTTCACTACACATCAACTGAATGTTATCAGAGTAAATGAGATCTTTTTCAGCTAAATTGTTCAATAATCACTCCCTATACAAATTACACAATAAGGGAGATAACATCAGAGTACAAATATCTCCAGACATAGAAGACCATTGTTTACAATTTTTATCAGAGGCCTGAAACTAACATGTCCAAGTTGTTTGGGCCCTGCTAGGTTGAATCACCTTTTCTCTGATACCTTTTAGACTCTTTTTAGACTCTCCAATGGCCATATCTCCTGCAGTATCTTGCTTTTCTGCTGACTTTAGTAAAGCTGTGTTACAGCTTAAAGTGTATTTCCTCTTTCGCAGCCAAATTGGGGTAACAGCTATGTTATATTTGTTACATGTTCCCGTTCACATAGCATAAGCTAAAAAGAAAAAAAGCTTCTTGCAGTTTAATTTGCCTTTACTCGGGTTAGAGTTTTAAGGGTTAATATTTCTTCTTGCTTCTATTTCTCCTAAATGTTAGGAGGGCTATGAGGGGTGAGGGGTCTTGTCCATTCAGAGGTGGCTTGTCAATTGCATGTTAATGAAACTTATCAGATAAACACTATCCTGAAATTTCAGTCCCAAGACTTTTCATCGGGACAGACCACTGTATAAGGGCTAAGAAAAACCTGAAATCAGCCATCTTGTGTGATTTAACAAAACATCTAATAGGTGAAATTTATTTTGCTGTTAAAGTAATTTTTCCATTTGCTGTGTGAATAGGAACACATAAAAAACATGTGAAGGGGTTTTCCTAAATTTGACTGCAAAACTGGAAATACATCTTAAAGTGCATTGGTGCCCTTGCTGTAGACATTAAAACATTTACATATTATTAACAAGTGAACAGATCTTCAAAACAAGCCTGAACCCATCTAGCTGCTTTTAATGTGAAGTTATTCCTTCTCAAAAATCCTTTAAAGAATCACAGCTAACTCCTCCCCCTCACCGCTGGCTCAGTCTCTAGTGACAGCTGTCTCTGCCCCCACACTGCTCTCCTTATCTGTCACAGGAGGCTGTGCGGGGCGGTGCATGGGGAGAGCTCAGCCTCATGTGACACGCTCACAGTGCTCTCCTCCCTGCTGCGCTCGGCTTTGACAGTTTCTCTCCTCCCTGCTGGACGCTGAGCTGTGTCAGAGGGGGCATTCTGCCCAAAGTGCCATTTTCGGCCAATATGTTTCAGTGGCCAAAATTTCGGTGCATCCATAATTACTACCAAATTGCTTTATGCGACTTAAAGTGTATTTCCACTTTTGCAGCCAAATTGGGATAACATCTATTTTATATTTGTTACATGTTTTTCATTCACTTAACATAGCTATTTTTTTTAAAATTGCTGCTTGCACAATACATGCTCTATTCTGAAAGAAAACTTGTCCTGTGTATTGCGTTTTGCTCTGGAATGCAAGGAGTGGCTGGGCAGGTTAAAGTTAACATAATTAACCCTGTCTGTACTGTGCTGGCAGATCTCATTATCAGATGTAAGCTAGGTTTAAACACTGTCTGTTGTCACAAAGGGTTTAAAAATCTAAAAGCATTGTATGGTAATGAGGGGAAGCTCAGTCTGTCCCTAGTCTTTTTATGGGGACAGTCAGAGTTTCCTGCTCTTATGTCAATAAACAGACGTATATGATTCACTATTTGGACTGCAGGTGTCTCTATATATTCAATTAGTCAGAGTTTCCTGTCCCTTGGTAATTGAGAGAGAAGCTTACAAAGACCTGCTATACAGACACATCTAGAAGGTAGGAACTATTGTTTTCAATAAGGTAGTTGTGGTGACCTTGCAGTAAGATAAAATAATAAGCTAACCAAAGTCAATGTTTAGCAGTGCTAAGCAGAAGCAGAGCATAAGTAAAGAATACATATGGCTGTCCCCATTTATGTGTGTCATTGCATTCTATACATAGCAACAAGGTTCAAAATAAACACGCATTGATAAGATTGTTTAGATGAAGCTGATCTAATTTACATGCATACAAAATTAGAAAGACTGCATTCCCATGTTAAAAAGGTAGCATTTGCCATGTTTTTATTTCCATCTTGACAGATAGGTGTTAAATTATTATTTATTGAAGAGCAGCATTTAAAATGCAAAAGACTCATGTTCCCAGCTAAGGAATGATTATAATTAGGTGTACAGTGCTTCATGGCATTTCAAGAGAATACTGTACGTGACAGGTCTTCTCAGTAATAAAGTGTCCCTGGAAATCATTGGAGAAACATTCAGAAGAATGTAAATTTGAGCACTGCTTTCTAAAAGTGTTGTACAGCCTCACAAATACCTTTTACTGGAATGCATAGTTGACTTATACATTGACACAGCGTGCCATGTGCATGACCAAGTAGATTAGTTTTTATTTGGTGAAAGAGGCTTTAACATGCTTTTTGTCACATTAAAGTGGGCAGATTTAAAAATAACACAATTGAATTCAGTTATGTATTCATTACAAAAAATGTTTAAATATATTTTAGTTTCAGAACTTAACATACCTGAAGTGACACTAAACTCAGGAGTTAAATCTTAAAAATGCATTTAAAGGAGAACTATGGGGTTAAGGCAAACTAGCGTCCTCCCGTCACCCTAAGCTCAATATATGAGACGCTGGAGCTGAAGCGGATCCTGACAATTATGTCTGGGTCCGCCCAGTTGCATGAGTGACAGTTGGCTCTGCCTATCTAGAGGCAGTGCCAGCTGTCCCCGCCCCCGCCCGATCCGCCAGTCAGCGCTGGCGGATCGGAGCGGGGAGGGGGGAATCCAGCCCCTCCCCTGTCACGGAAAAGCTCCGTGACAGGATCGAGAAGTGAGCGAGCGACGGTATGTGTTCGCTCACTTCCCGATCTACTAAGCCGACCTGTGACAGCCTCATTGTCACAGGTCAGCAAGAACTATGAGGTGAGTGAAAAGCACTCACCTCATAGTTCTCCTTTAAGTACCTTAACTATTAACAAAAATGTATCTTATTTGTGCTTCACTCAGCTGTAGATCTGTTTTATGGCCTCAATGACATCTTTGCTGTTCTTACACAGTGTGTCCTCTACTTTGTTGTATTTGTTTGCTGGTCCATTTATTGCTATATACTGTAAAATCCAGAGGACATAGAACCGCATTCCTGTGCATTAAGCCAGGGGGAGACAATTAACCCCTTCGTGACTGACGATCGCCGGGACTCTGTTTAAACTTGTAAAGCCAACTGTCGGCTTTACAACAGAAGCGATTCTGGTGACTTACCTGTCTTACCCATCGCTGGAGGGGATTGCCAAAGCAATCCCCTCCAGCGATGCAATGCCTGCACTCTCCTCCATGGCTGGTGCTTCTATCTTCGTCCTGGTCTACTTTGATCTACAAGAATCCTGCTGAGCCCCTGCACTGAGCTGCGAATGTGCAGGTATTCTTTGCAAAGTGAAATTTCACCATGCTAAGGAAAACTTCCTTTGCACAGTGGACATCCCCTAGCAAAGTAAATACTCTATTTGCCTTCAGTAAATCAACCCCAGTGTTTCTTTTATTGAAGAGTAACAGAATAAACAAACATGTAAAAATTGTAGTGTCATATTGACAGCAATGTAAGAGAGAACATAGTATGAGAGTTCTAGATACATATATATATAAAACAAAAGACAAAACAGCTAAGATAGTTATGGTTTTATTTTTTTTAATGTTTTAAAGTTGTATTAAACCCTCAATTTCTTTACATTAGTGCCCATGTACTTACAGCCATCATATTGCCAAACAGCTGGCTTCAACTCTCTCAGCTAAGCTTCCCTGAACTTATTGTCTAGTACAAGATCACAAGGGACACAGCAGTCTCCAGCTGCTGTGCATCTACTAGCTGGGGGGAGGGAGGAGCAGTGAGCATGGAAAATGCTTGCCTTGCTGTGCCTGCGTGTTTGTTGAGACACACACAGCTTACTACCACACACAAGGGTGGCTCCATGGGACCTTGCAAGGGAAAGGAGCCACCCTAACAAAGAATATCTGGGCCAGTGCTCAGGGGACTAGCTGGTTCCACACGCAACTAAAACTTTTAAATATCAAGGGTCAGCATAATTTGCAAGTGATTTAATCAGCAGTTGAAATTTTGACTTTAATATCACTTAAGCACTAGGCTCCTAGGATGACTATATAGTAAGTTATTAGATTGGATTGAAAATTAGACAAACTAATAAAAAGCTGTAATTTTCAGCAGAGATTGTCCTTCTTTCATACTAAGCTCTGCAAGAGAAGTATATTGGTCCTTATTTACCAATGTTGGAAAAAAACAAGAGCTAGATCCTTGGTTGTCAACTGGTGGGTGTGACCCAAAGTGGGCCACGACCCCATGTTCAATGGGTCACCACATGCCTTCCACTTTTCTAGGTGAGAGGCTCCTCTGCCTACCCCTTGTGCAGCTCTGTCAGTTCTCGCACCAAGCAGCCATTCAAAATATGCTGCCTGGTGCTGAGTATCAGCTTGAGGTGGGGTAGGCTGGTGAGCGGTGAGGGAGCTCCATCCATACGTGCATTGCTTTCAGCTCTCTTGCGTGTCCTGTAGAGGTACCTGGACCGGAGTGACATCACATTCTGGCCGCCGGCACGTCTACAGGGAGCACAAGAGAGCTGTACAAGCAATGCATATATGGATGAAGCTCCGTCACAGCACAGCAGCCCACACTAGACCCCAGGCTGAGGATCCACTCCAGTTTTCCTAAGGTAGGGAGACTGTGTGGATTTAAGATTGTGTCTTTGGTTGTGTGTGTTTGTCAGTGCTTTTGAGGGCCCGTTCACACTAGTACAGTGCAATAATCGCACAGTCCCATGCAGTTAACGTACTGTACCGCGCAATCCCACCTACCCACCCGCACATTCTGGTGTGGGAGGTGCATCGCATTGCCATTCATTTGAATGGCATCCCAAATGCATCTCGCACCCACAGTTCTATCGCCTGCATCGGAAAGTGCGGTACCACATGGCATACGTTCCATTGCAGTGCAACTTGGGTCGCGACTTAATGACCGAGGACAAATGTGGGTCCTGAGGATACACAGATTGAGAACCACTTAGCTAGATGATCTCCCTGTGTCAAAAATGATCTCTTAGTTTATTAGTATTCACTGACTGAATTCTAGAGGTGATACAAACATATTAACTTCCCTTGGTGCTTCTACACAGAGACATTGAGCCTTTGTTTCCTGTTGTTATCCTTGCTGGGGAATGTACATACACATAACACTGACAGAATAAAGGTGCAGTAATACTGCTAGGAATATACAGTTTAGCTATGTTAAGTCACGGAGGAGTAAATGGCATACACCATGGGATGGATCACTTGTCACTTACTTCTCAAGATGAATCTGCAGTTGTGATAATTGAATTCTGTAGAGGAAGGTCAGTCCCTGAAGTTGACATATTTACTGAAGTGTGTATCTCGTTATTATTTTGTGCATCGCTTGTCTCCAGAGCGGTCACTTCAGTATAAAAGTGAATCCTGTTAAGTTGCAATGTTAATACATTTAATGTTAAAATTAAAGTGTATTTCCACTTTCACAGACAAATTGGGATAACACCTACTTTCCATCTGCTACATGTTCTCATTCACATAGCATTACTTAAAAATTGCATCTTACCTTTTGTCGATGATGTTTCTGCAAAAGTCCTATTTAGTTCTCACTGTCTTGGGGGTTTGGGGGTATTTATTGTTTGCAATAATTACCGTGCTGGCAGATTTAGTTATCACTCGTAAACTGAATGAGCAGAACAGTCTGTCCTAACAAAGGGTTAAATAGGTGAGAACATTATATATTAATAAGCTAAACAAAACCTGTCCCTCAGTCAGTCCCTCATCAACTCACAGACATCTATTTAAACTACTAGAAGCTGCCTATAATGTCCTATGTATAAAAAAGATACAACTTTTATTGGTATTATTATTTTTAGGTATGTTGTGTGATTTGGAACACATAACAAAAGCGAAAATACCCTTCAATGTTGAGCTGTTAAGATTGTCTGGAATATGGGAATGGAACACATACACACCATGTTTTATAAAATATGTGCTGCAGTGTTCTTCAAATGTTAACATATACCTTGACGTGGACCTTTACTTCCTTTCACTAAAAATCACATCACCAGGCAGCCATGCATGCTAATATGAAATCCACTTACATTCATTAGTTAAACAAACATATTTTTCTTTTACTTACAATTATCATTTTTCCACTTCCTGGTTCTCAGCTACTCACTAAAAGTTTTAAAGCTGAAATCTGGGTACAAAAAAATGTAAATTAAATATATTCCTTAATAGCCCTAAAGTATGTAAATCCACTTTGTATGCACCAAAAGCCTTTATAAACCCAGATAACACCTTGTATAAGTAGCAGTGACATCATCACTGGACTGCACATAGTCTGTGCAGAGAGCAACAGGCCTACCCACCACAGACTACCTGTAGAAAACTACAGGAGGAAGTAGAGACAAGACCACTCACCCTGCACATGCAGAGAGAGCAGAAGTCACCAGTCTTTATTACAGGAAACTCTTTTTCAGATGCAAAGTTTCACACTGGATTACTACACAGGTCTGGAAGAAATAGAATCAAACGCATGCCAACATTCAAGTAAGAATACACATGCCTCTTGTATTTAGACAAGAGGTGTTCATCTTTAAAGTGGAAAACAGAAAGGTATTTTCCTCTAACACTGCAACAGCAGGATACAGCCCAGAGCAGAGAAAAACTGTGCTTGAGTTGAAGAGTTGGAAAACTTTCTATCAGCTTTTCAGTAAAAGTTTGAAAATGAAAAATGAATCAAGACCAGCTCTAGGGCTCATTTAAAGCTAACTCTCACAGTCAGGAGTTGCCTTAATACATGTCATTTAGGAATATTATTTCTTTGTTATAATGTACAGATTTTTCAAGAAAACCTAGGTTCAATAATTTTCCAAGCCTGACAATCCCATTATATGAAGAACATCTTTAGGGATACTAATTTTAATCACCTTGATTAGATTTTTCTTCAAAATGGTCTTGGAGATTAGGTTAGAGGAAGTCGCTCTTTCTCGTTATTCTGCAATGTAGGATTGACAACCTTGTTCTGTACTGCTTTCTACAGAACGATGATAGTAGAAAAAGTCTAGTGACAAAGCAACTAATCAAAAATTGGTACATTAAACTGAAAATTGATTTGTTGCTATGGATTACTGAACCTTGCATATCTTTTATGCTGTTTCTTCCACCTTACTAAGACAGCATCTGGAACAAGTAGAGGTGAGGGTCTGGATTCAAATATTCAGTAGATTCGTCAAAACGTGATAGAGCCTAATGGCTTCAGTGACGCCATTCTCAAAAAAACGTAATGTCTCTTAAACAAGAGAACCCAGAATGAAAGATACAAGTATATAGTATAACGTGTTTCTCTAATTCACTGATTTGTCTACACACCAAGTAACATATCAAATAATGAATCCCTGGTGATTTGTGCCATACATACCCATTATGTTAAAGTCCCAACGAAGGGGTAGGTTTTTGAGCCCCCGAAACACATTGACTGTTCTGTTTTGTCCTTTGTGAACTCATTCTGTTATAAAATGTTTTTGGACTCTTCGTACTGTCTTATTTGGCGCTCTCATTAAACTTTATATACATATTACTGAGATAGTAACATGTATATATGAATTTTCTACTGAGCCCTTTCTGATGTGAACAGCTTCTATATTTCACAGTCAGTGGATCAACAATGGCTTACATAGGAGTTACTTGAGGCATGCAGTTTGTGTAAGAATATACACACATGAAATGCACAGAAAGGCTGATTTACTGCTCAGCTGATTAACTAAAGGATTTAGAATTTCCACACAATAAATTGTGTAAATGTTTACTTTAATTAGACAAACATGTAAAAATGTAAGTGAATATTTACACAATTTGTTGTTTGAAGATTCTCAACTTTTTTATTAAATCAACTTTACAATATCCCTAATAAATGGCAGTCCCAGGGTACATGGAGGTAATCAGTCAAGTTTTCACTAACCTGTAGAGTGCATAGCACATAGTGACCATTGTGCTCAGAAGCTGTCAATTCATTACAATCATACACAGAAAGTTATTTTTAATGTCTCCAGCACATAGATGTAAATGGGGTTAAGTTCAGGGAGAGTCTGTCTTACACTGGCTCTGGGGCATTCAGGTGCTTTTTGAGTAATATCACAGCTACCAAGAAGACGTCAACTGTGCCTAAAGCCATGTTTGCATACTGCAACTGTGACTTGGAGTAGAAGCATTGAGATGTACTGGACTGTGCCTACGTACACAACAAATTAGGCTCTGCATATTCTTCTCCATCAAGATAAAAGCAAATTGGTAATCAATATTTACTATTAATTAAATACTCAGTTCAGAGTTCACAGTTTCCAAACTGTGGGCAAGATCTTGACTAGTCGGAAATATTTGAAAGCTTCACTCCTCCAGCCAAAACCTTGCTTTGTTTGATAGCTTTGAAAAGAGTTACAACTTCTGTTAGATCTGAATGAGTAGAACTGTCTGTTCTAACAAAGGGTTAAAGAACTGAGAACATTGTTTCTTAGTAAGCTAAAAAAAAACAAAAAAACTGTCCCTCAATCAGTCCCTTATCAGTTCACATGTATCTATTCTAACTGCTAGAAGCTGCCCAAAGCTGGGCTGGAGCTAAGCTTTAAATAGGTTTGACCTTAAATTCCAGGTTAGCTTCCAAAGCTGTGATGCTTAAAGGGATTTCCCAATTTTATTTAAAAAGTGAGAATAATCCCAACCAAAACCTAAGCTCTTTATTGAACTTCATCCCCTTCTCCAGGTTGCTGATTCCTAGCCAAAGTAACCTTGATAACCCTGAAATACTTAACTTTCACCAGGATTCTTGGTCACAACCATGGCAAAGGATAGAATCTTTGTACCTGACCAGCAAGACAGTTCCTCTGCTCCAAACAGATCCTGCCCCTCGCTAGAGCAGTTACCAGGAAACATGGGGCAACTGCAAACTGGAGGTAGCCTGATAATAGTAAAAGCTAAGTATCTCAGGGTGTTAGTGTTTCCTTTGGCTGGAAAGCAGCGATAGGGTGAAGTTCATTAAAAGGTTTAGGCTCTCTTTAAGTAATGCAAGGAAATGTGGCTCTTACTCCCATCTCCTTGGTCATTCTTCTGATTGGCTTCCTTTGGCCACCCTAGCCACTTGGCACAAGGGATGTCGACTCACACCTTTAATTACTAACTTATCATAAGTTATACACTTGTGTTGGTTAATTAGATTTAGTCAGTGCCTTACTTTTATTCAGTTATCCTCAGTATTTATTTTATAAATAAAACTGATATGTTGCCAGTGTAGTTCAGCACGTGTCAGCTTTTCCTGAAACAAAAAAAGCAAATAAAGCAAATAGATCTAGAGGGGGTTATAAAGATTTTTCTTAACAGACCTTACATGGTGAATTCTGAGGTGTCCATCTTGAAAAATTACATTTGCCACAACATTGTCACTGGTTAAACTTAAATCACTTAAATGGTAGGCAATAATATCTGTCACTGCACACCCAGTAATTCAATAAACACATCTAACGTCAAACATGCATTTAATGAGTTGTACTTGATGTTTGGAACACTGCTAATCTGTGGAAAGACAGCTGTGGTCAGTGTAGACATCAGTGATGTCTTTAAGTGACACAAATGTAGGACATAGATGACTGTTCTCTCTGCAGGCAGTGTATGAGGACCTTATTATTCCTTTCCCATGACCTTGTGTTGTGTATCCTGAGCTACATTTAGTTACAAGCTTGTATTTTGATAAAGGGATTTATAAAGCGACAGTTATTCTTGCAGTTATTCTATGTACTTATTCCCATCTTTCTCCATGAAGCTGGAGTCACTGTAAGCATGAGATGCAAAGTTACTATGGTAATCCATTCAAAACCCCTAGGAACTCTTTGATCTATGTGCTTCTGATCTCTCCCTCCATCACTAATTTTGTCTAATTCCATTAATCTCTATCGCACATAACCCTACAGACGAACATTTCATCAAAATCAGACAGCATAAAAGGAAAAAATTATTGAAATTGTTTGCATGGTATTATTCATCTCTCAGCTACTGAATATGGAGTCCCCACAGATATACAGATACTGCTGGTAATTTGCAATATACTTTGGGACAGCAATTTAGCACACTGGGATGAAGCGTTTTCATCCAAATGACGCAACACGACATGGTTTGGGAGCTGTAAATAAAGTATGAAAGCAGATCTGCTCTCTCCATGCCTTGATTAGTTTACTTTAAAGAGCACCTTTAGGCGAAAAGTAAAATCAATCAGTGACTTACTATACTTGTTCAGTAAATGTTGCAGTTGGGTGAGAATGGGAAGACAATGCTTCAGTAACTTAAAAGAGAGGGAGGTGATTGAACCTCGGAACAGTTATATAGTTGTATTTGTTCTTGCAGGTTTTTAACCTTCTGTTGTATATCTGTTATATATACTACATAAAGAGAGTACAGCCGAAGTTTCCTTTCAGGCAGATGTCTCTCACCGAAGCCTGGGATGGAGCCCTGACCAACAGAGGGGGAGTGAAGGGGTGAGCACTGCCCTGAGTTATTATATAACTTGAGCTATCAAGCTATGTAAACTGGCTTTCTTTTCCACAGGGGCGCAGGTGATGTTTTCCAGGGAATCCTCAGGGGCTAAGTAGTCCCTGGAAAACAAGAGAATTAACCTAAAGTTCCACCTGAATATACAGCTATATGCAAAACTAAGTACAACTCATGGACATTGTTGACTCTTTAAACATATAGTGAACACTGAATCTCTACCTACAGAAAAAGGTGATATACTTAAATAAAAACACAAGGAAAACTTTCAATCATTTATTTAACAAATACCTGTAGATCAATAGATGAAATTGTGTACTGTGGTAAAGGTCAGTATACCTTTTTGCCTCAGAACCTGGTACCTTTAGCAGAAATGGATCCTTGTAGTCATTTTGCATAACTGCCAACCAGACTAAGATAATAACCGTGAAAGTTTTGACCCCTTCTTAATGCAAAATTCCTTCAGTTGCATTTTAATGAATCAGGTGCTACCATAAGATGAGGCACAGGATGAATGGCAGAATGCAGATCGGAGCAACTCAGCAGATTGACTGGGTTACCTCACCTGAATCAGACGAAACTGAAAAAAAAACAATGGCATACCATGGCTGAGGTCTGTTATTTGTATGAGCCATGTAGTGTGCACAAATGCAACCTAAAATTATATTTGGCAAGTTGCAACTCATTACCTTTGCATATATCACATACCTGGTGGGAGACCGGTTTGCATGAGGAGGCTTCCCTTGCACCTTGTGTCCCAGAGGCTCTGGAGGAGGGAACAGAGTCTGAGCAAACAGCAAGTAGCACGGGTGCCTGAGGTGCGTCCACACCGTGCAGGTAGAAATCCAGAGACAGGATCAGGTCAAACGAGCCAAGGGTCACACTAGCCGGGCAGGGAAGTACAGAGCAGGAGACAGAGGCAAGTCCAGTAAACAGGCAAAGGTCAGGAGGCAGATGGAAATCAGAGTAGTCAAGAGCAATCCAGGTCCAACA
The DNA here is from genome assembly GCF_000935625.1 of Nanorana parkeri. NCBI lineage: Eukaryota > Metazoa > Chordata > Amphibia > Anura > Dicroglossidae > Nanorana > Nanorana parkeri. The sequence continues at coordinate 1,170,500 of NW_017306404.1, read as the reverse complement.
CAGGAACAGGAAACCGACAGAGTCACAGGAACAAGCTGAAGACTATCCAGCACCTGGGGATCAGGCAGGCTTGTTTAAATAGGCTGGTCTATTAGAGGTCACTACATAATTTCCTGAGAGCCAGAGGTCACCACACTACTTCCTGGTCAGAGGTCAGCGCGTCTTTGTACGTACATCCCGTTGCGCACACATGCGGACCAGCGCATGTTTACCTGCTGTACGAATCACGGGACTCTGTGCATGCGTAGTGACAGTGGTTGCCTTACAGCAAATGACCTGATTATCGTTTAAGCTGAACTCTGGGCAGACACAAAGCTAAAATACATATGTGAGAGTTAATTTATCTGTTAATGAATTTGTATTTCTATAGATCCAGTTCTGACATTTACACAGCTCTACCACACAAACCAACCACTTGGTGACCTAATATCTGCACTTAAAGTGACATTAAACCCTCAGATTCTTTAACATAAAACAATACTGTAATGTGTTGTGTAATCCATGGTTGTTTCCCTTCTCTTTGCTGCTCTTCCTTTTATATGCTTATCTCTTGTCATGCTTGGGGAGAACTTCACTTTGCAGCTGAGTGCCTCTTCCTGTAGTGCTGGCTCAGGTTGTGAATCTTCACACAGACACCATGTATCCATTCCAGAGACAAGGCAGTCTGCTGCAAAACAGAAGTTCTGCCCAGTCTTTGCATATATCACATACCTGGTGGGAGACCGGTTTGCATGAGGAGGCTTCCCTTGCACCTTGTGTCCCAGAGGCTCTGGAGGAGGGAACAGAGTCTGAGCAAACAGCAAGTAGCACGGGTGCCTGAGGTGCGTCCACACCGTGCAGGTAGAAATCCAGAGACAGGATCAGGTCAAACGAGCCAAGGGTCACACTAGCCGGGCAGGGAAGTACAGAGCAGGAGACAGAGGCAAGTCCAGTAAACAGGCAAAGGTCAGGAGGCAGATGGAAATCAGAGTAGTCAAGAGCAATCCAGGTCCAACACAGGAACAGGAAACCGACAGAGTCACAGGAACAAGCTGAAGACTATCCAGCACCTGGGGATCAGGCAGGCTTGTTTAAATAGGCTGGTCTATTAGAGGTCACTACATAATTTCCTGAGAGCCAGAGGTCACCACACTACTTCCTGGTCAGAGGTCAGCGCGTCTTTGTACGTACATCCCGTTGCGCACACATGCGGACCAGCGCATGTTTACCTGCTGTACGAATCACGGGACTCTGTGCATGCGTAGTGACAGTGGTTGCCTTACAGCAAATGACCTGATTATCGTTTAAGCTGAACTCTGGGCAGACACAAAGCTAAAATACATATGTGAGAGTTAATTTATCTGTTAATGAATTTGTATTTCTATAGATCCAGTTCTGACATTTACACAGCTCTACCACACAAACCAACCACTTGGTGACCTAATATCTGCACTTAAAGTGACATTAAACCCTCAGATTCTTTAACATAAAACAATACTGTAATGTGTTGTGTAATCCATGGTTGTTTCCCTTCTCTTTGCTGCTCTTCCTTTTATATGCTTATCTCTTGTCATGCTTGGGGAGAACTTCACTTTGCAGCTGAGTGCCTCTTCCTGTAGTGCTGGCTCAGGTTGTGAATCTTCACACAGACACCATGTATCCATTCCAGAGACAAGGCAGTCTGCTGCAAAACAGAAGTTCTGCCCAGCATGAGAAGATATACGGATTTAAAAGGAAGAGCATCAAAGAGAAGGGAAACAACCATGGATTACAGTAAGGCACACATTACAGTATTGTTTTATGTTAAAAAATCTGAGGGTTTAATATCACTTTAAGTAATAGAGCCAGTACTTGTCCTGCAAAGTGAGGACAAGTAGTAATACCTCCCTGAACCTAGCTTGTGATTGCAAAGTGAAGGAGCAGTGATGAGCTCATCCATCTGTTCTCCCCTCCTTGTCAGCGCATATACATTCAAAACCCCTGATTGACCCCTAGTGCTGCTCCTTACTCTTCCAGCATTAGCTCTGCTCTAGAAAAGGCTACGAGGGGCTGATACCAAGTCTAATTTAGACACATACACCACATTTAAAAAATACATCTAAATATTTTAATAACTACACACGTTATATAATTGGTGTTTATTTTTACATCTGTGCAAAGTTCAGCTTTAACTGTCATAATACTGTCATATTAAAAAGCATGGTGTCCTAACTATAAAATATTACTTCTGTGTGGACAGTGCTGATGTCATCCTTTGTACCTGCAGAATATCTGTGTCACTCTCACAATTAAAAATGTTCCATGATGACATTCATAAATGTCATGAAAATCATTTTTTTCTAACGTTTTTTTATTGTTAAAAAAGTTTGGAACGGAGTAGTACAGATCTCAGCACAATAAAGTGCAGCCATTGCTAATAACAATAAATTGTTCTCATGTTGCCAGTATCTCAGTAAAGGTTCGAGGATGCAGGGAATCCAAGAGTCATTTTGTTCATCGATACATGTAATAGAGGAAATTAAAGCTGTAAAAAGACATTAGCGGCGCGTAGAGTAGCCAGTGAGTTTTTACTTATTGTGTAAAAGATCTCCAGATTCAGCTGATTCTTCTACACCTTGGCCTAACATCATGATTAGGGCAATAATTGCAGTGTTTTGCTATTTGCGGGATGTTAAGGGGCATACTTAATGTGTATGTTAAGGCAAAACTTTTTTCTCTGGTTTTGGAAAGAGTGGGGAAGGATGAGAACTCCAATTGGGTTTTATTGCTTTCTAGGGCTCCATTAGCAAAATTTCCCCTTACTTACTGTCCTGCTGGCAATGGTTTGTCTTGACAAAAAACGTACAAAAATCTGCAACATGGACATAGACAGAAATAAACATCTGTCAGGGGTTCTTTTCCTGGTTATTTCTGTCCTGCTGTTGTTTGAGAGTAATAATATGATATCACCAGTACAGGAGCTTAACTGTCTAACAGAGCCCTAGATAGTAGTAAAACCCGGGATTCTAAACCTCCTCTACTCTATCCATGGTAAGAAATACAGATTGGGCCAGGCCTGCACTTTAACAAAGCAAAGATTTTTTTCTTATGTCAACTATACAATTTGTCTGGTGTTTGTGATAAAAGGTCAGTAAAAAGCCTCAGCAAAAGGTGATTGGTAAAGGTAGGGGACAGCAGGAAAACTATTTATAAACTAACAAATAATTTATTTCCCTGAGATACAATTGGGCAAGTGGATAGAACTGCTGAAACTAGCTGCTCCCTTCTATAGGAGGGAATTTACATAATTGGTTGATTGTATGTGCCACATTTTCAGTAATGTAATATCTGTAAAGTATAAAGACAAGTTTATAATTGACAATACCATGGTCATTACAAATCAGGGAAAATGTAGTCAGAAATGTTTATTGCCACTTGGACCAACGTGTCCCTTAGTCTTATACCTCCAACATCAGAATTTATGCGAAACAGAATCAGGCTTATTATTGCCAAAAATTATTTTTATTTTATGAAATGTTATACAGTATATTCATATTTGGATCACCTTGTATTCTTCCAGGAACACAGTCACAAAGCAAAACACCAGGCTGTTTATTTATTAAAAAAATAACTATAAAAGTGTTAATTTGGTGGGCGGAGGGAATGAGTCCCTTTTTTATTTCTTTGGACATGGATTTTTGTATTATTGTATACAATTCCAAGAATCTTAACGAAAATTTCACTACTCAGTCTCAGGGTACACGTAGATGGCTGTTTAGGCAGGTGCTCAAGTCTAGTCTTGTGCTTTCAGAATACCAGATGGCGAGTAGGAAGGTAGATGTAAGACATGGGGACCTGTTGAACTACAGCACAGCAAAGATGATGAGCAAATAATTACTGGTTTGTCATTTTAAGATCTACTTTGTGTCAGTGTCTGTGTCACAATTATTCAAACACACATCAAAGCCAGTTTTGGTTGGTTTTGCTTAGAATTGTGAAATGCAGCAGTATTATTCATTTAGCTGGCATTGTGAGATAATGTCATCTTGAAATTTATCCTGGTGTGTTATGTTCAAGAAACTTTTAGATAAGTTTCTTAATTCACTAAATATACTGTACAAGGATATGGGAACTACTAGAGCCAAGTATATCCAGACACACACACACACACACACACACACACACACACACACATAGGTTGAATTCGATAGACCTGTGTCTTTATTCAATCTTACCTACTGTGTTTGGGTTTGCACCTCAGGATTTCCTGGTGTTAAGCCAGAATATAGGGCAAACATAATATTCTTAGTATTCTGATTTTACGCCTATGTAAATGTCCTACTTTATTCTTACATGTACAAGTGTGCTTCATGTGCCTTGAAATCATTCCCACCTGAAAGGATGGATATGGTACACATCCATCTGATGTTTGACTAAAAAAAAAGCCACCTAAGGTCTGCTTCCATAGTCATCACTCCTCCCCCAGACTGCTGATTTGATAATGACGGAGCAGCTGTACACTACAGATGTTGTCCTGCTCTGCCATGCAGCTAGTATGTTCAGAGTTAGTTCTTTGCAATAATTCCCCTCTGGCAGTCTAGTGGCATGAACTAATAGAGGGGAGATTGAGAACTGAAAAGTAACTGGACCATTTAGAAGCACAATTATATGATAGAGAGCTTTTCTATATTGGCATGATGTGGCTCCTGGTTTGCTTTTTTTCTCCTCTCCTTATTCCCCCCTCTCAATTATGAGCTACAATCAGTAAAGCTGGGTATACACGTCAACCTGTGGGCTGAACGGAAAAAAAAAAAACAGAACAGATTGCTCCATCAACATTTACGAGCATTGATGGATAAATCCCCCACTGTCTGCATTGTATTCTGATTGGCTGCAAGCTCAGTTTGGCTGAATATTTTCCAACCGTTCTTTCAATCAGCTAATCAAGGCATGCCGTGCGGAAGGCAAACAGAGGTTCGGCATTTCGGCATGCTCAACAGGAACCAGCCAAAATTAGTGCCATGTATACCCGGATTAAGATTTAGGTTGGTAGTTTCTTTCCTTGAAGAATCTCCTGGGGCCCCTCAGAGCTCAAAAGAGGCTGTGTAGTCGTATGCACAAATCAGTAATTTTTAAATAACATTGGTGATAACCGCTATGGAAGCTATGCTTGTTATATACAAGAGATGTCCACGCTGTACCTGAAGAAGTTAATTTATTCACAAAACACTGCATTTGAAGCTTTCCTGGCCTCCCAGACCACAAATATTGGGACATGTATAATGAAAGGATATTACTATTTATAAGAAGGAAATGAGTTTATGGTGGAATGATGATGTAAAGACATAATTGTATTGTAATTTTAATAATGTTGTGAATAAAATTGACTTTTTTATTCTCCATTGGAAAAGACTCCTATGTGCCTTAAAAGTCCCAAAAATAAAATGGAATTTTAACTGCAATGCGGTAAAGTCTTGATTGACTAACACTGCTAGCCCTGCTTTTCTCAGTCTCATTCTTGGTGAGGAGGTTATTATGGAAGTTAAAATAAAAAAATGCGGGAGCTAGCTGTATCTATGAATACATTTATTGTAAACTCAAGACAAACAGCTAAAAATGCAGTTGAAATAATAAATGGGAGTTGTTTTACCTGTCAAATGATTGATATTTCTGTCAATCTAGTCCTGAAATTTACGCAGCCCTTTCAGACAGCAAAACCAGGTTAGTGGTTAAAAATGGTTACTTATTTTTCTCTACTCTCCCTACCCTTGGTCTATAGTTGGACCATAAAGGAAAAACAGAACACTGATAGTCACTGACGGAACTACCAGGGTCGCAACGGTCGCAATTGCGACCGGGCCCTGGCGTTCCGCCTGTTGGGGGGGGCCCGAAAGCTTCCTCATGCTATTCTGCATTACTGTATAATGATTATACAGCAATACAGAATAGCACCAACTATGCAGGACCACAAGTCCCAGCAATACATTATATTATTAAGTAGGGATGCACAAATGTGTGTGTGTTTTGTGGGGGGGCGGGGGGTTAAAAAAATGTTATTATTTACATTATAATGCATTGCTGGAACACCCCAGAACACAGTGAGCTGGACGGGTTGCAATCCAGTGTGTTCCAGCACTAAATCGGCCGGAGCACACTGGAGCTGGTGTGAACTAGCCCTGAAAAAAGAAAAAAAACATAATTTTCATTTAATAGAAGAAAAAAAAAAAAAAGGTATCAAAATCATGTTTTTATTAGGGGGGGGGGGCCCTCAATGGTTTCTTGCACCGGGGCCCTGGGGTTTCTAGTTATGCCTCTGCTGATAGTCTCACCCTTCTGATAGCTTTGATGTCTCCTCCAGTTGCCATGTTTCTTTTTAGCACATGTGTTTGCAGCAGAATCTGAATGGTTCAGAATACTGATCGTCTCCGTGTCATTCAGGGGATTACCCATTATGTCTTAAAGAGAACCAGTCATGATTGAACTTATGCAGAAATCTGAATATTTACTTTTTAATCAGCATAAATGTGCAGGATTATAAAAGGTTTACAATAAATTAAAAAAAAAACATAATAATATATATATTTCCTCCTACTGGAGTATGCTTGAGTGTCAGGGTGCCAGAGGTCTGACAGTTGCTAGCCTGACCTCATGCACTGCATTCAGATAATGGGACATGTGTCAGGTCAGGCAGTTGACAGGCCATCGACAGTCAGACATCAGGTGACATTTGACACTAGGCTTCTGCAATATCAATTCCCATGTTTCTAACCTGTCAAGTTTCTTTTAAGCATTACAAGCACTTCATACCTATCATAAAATCAGGCTGCCACGTCTTTACAAGTCAAATCCTCTTACATGTTGTAAAGCTTTCATGTACATGATAGTTTTTTGGCTGCAAGTTTGTTTTCTAGTCTCTGAGAAGAAATCCAGAGTTGCAGTGCTTCATGTGAGTAAATTGCTGGATTCTCACCACAAATGTCACAGCAGTTATAAAAGCAGCCTTTTTAGGTTAAACTGCTTTGTATTGGATTTTGTGTAGGAATGGGTTGTTTTTTTAATACAAAGCCATTCATTTTGCTTTTCACAATAATACAGTGCTAAATATATTGAGGGGAATTTATCAACACTGCAGCACACAAAATGTGAAGCAGTTGCCCATGGCAACAAATCAGCTTTTATCTTTAATTTTCAAAGTTTAACTTAACAAACTGAAGAGAGAAGCTGATTGGTTGTTATGGGCAACTGCTTCAGATTTTTTCTGCCCCAGTTTTGATAAATTCCCCCCATTGTTTTTTGTTAGCTGATGATATCAAATATATGTAATCTTGAAGACTATAAGATTACAAAATAATCTTTAGCAATAACATCATATATAATATACAGTATATGATCAATTACTACTCTGGGACATATTGGAAAACCAGTTGAGGAGTGCGTTTGCCATTTGTTTTGCTTGTTTTGTCATATTGGAAAACCAGACATTAGGAACAGTGGATTTATTTGCTTACCGGAAGCCATTCACATTCTCACTTTTATTTGCCAGCCTAAAGTAGGAAAAGTACAAGTGGAATATTATGGATAGTTATGGGTAACTGGTTCTCTTTTCTTTGTTCTACTGTATCAGAAGGCAGTTCTTTACTTCAGTTGTCAATATTATGATACTACTGAATGTGTTTTTCTATCACAAAATGTGTTATTGTTTTAATAGTGATAGGCTGGTGCAGCAGCTGAACTGTTAGCGAGGGTAGATATGGTCCGTAAAATACCATGTTAAGAGACAGTAGGGTAGTTGAGTTATGGTGACCTTGTAATGGGATCATGTATTGGGGCCCAGAGGTTTACAGACATTGGATAATTTATCAATAGTGACAGCTTATTGTTATTGTCAGAGTAGTTGGTCATGCAAGGACTTTGGTTAGGAGTGCGGCAGCTGTGTCATTTCAGGGTAGGGGGAGCCTAAGGGAATGGTGAAAAGGTTCAGGGAAAGTGATTTTTGGGAAGAGGAAAGGCAAGGGGGATTGTTGAAAGTTAGAGGAGATGCAAAGAGGAGATAGGATAAGATACGATCTTAATGCATCTTTTCAGGCTCTCTGCATTTTTATGGGCCTAGCCACATGAATGGAGTTGTGCTGTACTGTACTGAGAAAATTGCTTAGTAGTCTTCTCAGCTCCTGACTCCTGTGTTGATCCTCCACTGCCACTTATAAGGGAGGTTTTAAGTGGATCAGTCATGCGACTAAAATCTCAAGAGATCAATCTTTTTGTTTGGATCACATTCAGGCCCGGATTTCCAACAAGGTCACCGAGGCCCGGCCTTGGTGCGGCAGAGGGGCGGCAGCGGTGACCTTGTGGGGAAGTTGCGGGCGCTGGTGTAAGGTGTCCGCCGGCTCCGTAGTGTGCTGCCACCGGCCAATCACGGCGCGGCGGGCCGCAACTCCTCCCCCCAGCTGTCAGATACTTCCTCCGGCGTCATGTTAATGTGGATTGACGCCAGAGGAAGTAGCCGTCTACCTTGCTATCACACAGGGGCTTGTTATCTCCTGTGTGATAGCAATAAAGTTAGGTGGGGAAAAAAATTACATTGATTTAAAAAAAATATATATTAAATAAAAAAATTAAAAGGTGATTAAAAAGTAAAAAATAGGAAAATAATTATAAAAATAAACAATAATAAGATAAAAACTATAAAAAAGTAAATTATAAAAAAGTAAAAAGATAAATAAAAATCTAAAAAAAAATTGATTAAAAAATTAAATAAATAAAAAAATAAGAAGAAATAATTGAATAAAAAAATAAAAAGTGATAAAAATAAAGAAACAGTAAAAAAAAATTGAAACTAGCCCCGCCCCAAGGCCAGGTTCCACAATACGCACCATAGAAGCTGAATGCTTGTAAGGGCAACATAGTTCTCCTTTTACATACTCTAACACAGTAGTAGGCAACTTCAGCACTCCAGCTGTGCTAAAACTTCAAATTCCATCATGGTTCTGCCTCTGGGAGCCATACCTGTGGCTGTCAGTCTTGAAATGCCTCATGGGACTCGTAGTTCCAATACAGCTGGAGTGCCCAGGTTGCCTTAATTTTTTAACACATAAGTGCAGACAGGGCAGCCATCAGGGGGGTACGGCCCATACTCATGTAAGGGGTCAGGGCAGCCTGGGGGGCCCGCCCGGGTCCCTTACATGACTATCGGCCGACGGTGAAGAGCGAGGAGGCGGAGGCCTGCCCCTAGCAGCGCAGGGCCCCAGCATTGCCGCTCCAGCGGCTTCGAGACAAGCTGGGGCCCCATCAGTGATGCTGCTCGTCTGATGTCGGACTGGCCGGAAGTGACGTCACGTTAGTGACGTGACATCACTTCTGGCCTGTCCGGCGGCAGACGAGGCCACGTGTGCAGGTAAGAGGAGCTAGGAAGGAAGGAAGTAAAGGAGGGAGGGGAGGGATGCAGCCCTGACCAGCCCACCTGAGACCCCTTCAGAGCCCACCATAGACAGTCTCAGATGGGCTGTGCAGCATCTATGATGGGCTCTGCAGGATCACTCTCAGGTGGGTCCTGTGTCCAGCGCGTCGCTAAGCCCTGCGTCCAGGGCGTCACTAAGCCTGTGTCCAGCGGCGGGGGGGCAGCCTAAAGCCGTGTAAGGGGCCCCATAATTTCTGACGGCTGCCCTGAGTACAGATACAGTATATGTAGCACGTAGCATATATATACAGTATATGTAGCATGTAGCAGAGCTGTCTTGTACACCTGGGACAGTTTGATTTTATATAGAATTAGCATTTTCTACATTTACATAATCTACTGTGTCCTGCTATATTCTAGCCCTTGTCAAAAACTTGGAGGATAGAACAGCACATGCAGTGGGCCATGCTTTACAATTTACCTTCTCCTCAGGCAGTACAATATCATTTACACACTTGAATAACCACAGCATCCTCTTTTCCTCGTTATTAATTGTTGTCTTTTTTCTAAGAACCCATACCGCATATCTCAAGACTTGCCGTTCCACCAATTAGTGTTCTCAATTACAGTTCCTTTTTTAAGGTTAGAGGGTAGACTTTCATACCACTGAATTTTTGCATTCATAAGGCTTTGTAAAGTGTACAGTGTTTGTCTTAGATGTACAGAATAATATATAGCATTGCATTGGAGAGATATAAAACAGCATGCGGTTTGCAGCTTAATTGCTTTGCTTAATTTTAAATACTTTGAAGATTTCTATTATGTATTTGAAGCATTTAAATATGTTTTCCAGAGTAATAAACCTTCTGAATCGTAAATCCACACAAGTTGCGCACACCCAGCATGACAGAATCACCAGTTATCATCATAAGGTTGTTGTGATGTATTTTAATTACGCTTTCCATTGAGTTTTTAGAGATTAAGAATATACTGTGAATCCTACTTAGCGCGCAGAGCAAGAAAACTGCTGTTACTCATTTGAGAAAAAGTAAAGGAAGGACATTATGCAGAACACATTACTGTGAAACTCAATTTATTGTGCATTTTCTGCAATAGTTTTAAATGTGTATCGAAAATATTTGCATAATACATTGCAAATTATTATAATTGCAGTAGGTTCAGATAGCTGGGAAACCCAATTTGTGCTGAGTTCCTGGCATAATATCAGTATGCGTAATACTCTCTCTCTCTCTCTCTCTCTCTCTCTCTCTCTCTCTCACAAGAACCCTAAGCAGAGTTTTGTCATAGTCTACAATTGAGAACCACTGCTTATACTTCCCCTTTTAGTTTATACCACTATTAAAGGTTTTAACACATTTCCCCAATTTTTAGGAACTTTTTTTTTCTACAATGTGGATTTATAATTGTGCCCTGTGAGGCACCCAGCATGGTAATCAGTTGAATCCCACTCTTTCTCACTCCATGACAGCTCTGTCAGCTTCCCAAGCTTGGTTGGTCCTCTTATAGAGTAGGGCCTTCAATGGAGAGTGAGAGCAATGTCAGCTGAACATACCAGTAGTGATGATTACACTGCTGTATTCTCTCCCAGGTGAAGAGTAGAGGGAGAAATCATTTTTCTTCCTGAGAAAAGTTTCCTTCATTTCTTGCTTAATTAAAATCCACAAAGTTCTCTGGTGACAGGTGCTCATTGGCAGTCATCACTTTTTAATAAATGTAAGTGGAATCCTTCAACTCAGGAGTTTTCAAGCTCTGATGATATGGGCTACATAAAAATGTGCAGTGCTTGACTTTGCTGTCGTTTGGAAGTCAAAGAGCAAATGTTGTACTGGGCCTGGTACTAAGTGTACACAAGTATAATGTTCATTGTTCAAGTGTGGATTTGTGGGCATGAAAATTGCCTTTGTGGATCAAGCCAGTCCTTTACCAATTATTAAATATAAAAACACTCAAAAGGATGCTGAAGTCTAACTATTAGAAACTAAATATGTTTTCATATGTTTTCTGCTCTGTGCCGGGAATGTGGAAAAAAAGAAATTTAGTTGCAATAACTAATAGTTCTTCTCCACATTGTGCTAGTTGATGTAATTCAGACCTTTAGATTACTTGTAGAGTTTACTGATTATAACTATAGATGGACTGAGATGAGGCAGATTAAATTGCCTGAGGGTATCTATACAATCCTTATGCAGGTCAAGACTGGGTTGATAATTATAATAGGAAAAAGTTAAAAAAAATCTCCAGCCCCTCCTTAAACCACAAGCTGGGAGCTAAAGGATGGATATTCCCCTTAAGTGTAGTGTATACTTATTCAAAAGATATAGACTTTAAAAACAAGGAGTCTTTAAGGATTCTCACACTTTTTATTATTATTATTATACAGGATTTATATAGCGCCAATAGTTTGCACAGCGCTTTACAATATAAAGAAGACATTACAGTCACAATACAATTCAAGACAAGATGGTAAGGAGGGCCCTGCCCGTGAGGGCTTACAATCTAAAAGGGAGGGGCAAGTGATACATGAGGAGGTAGCTGCGTGGGGATGATTGTTTGAGAAAGTGATTGTTCAGTGGTTAGGTTGAGGTGGGATAGGCTTCCCTGAAGAGATGAGTCTTAAGGGATCACCTAAAGACAGTCAGTGTGGGAGATAGACAGACAGGTTGGGGTAGAGAGTTCCATAGGATGGGAGAGACTCTAGTGAAGTCCTGGAGGCGAGCATGGGAGGAGTTGATGAGGGAGCTGGAAAGCAGGAGGTCTTGTAAAGAGCGGAGGGGACGGTTAGGGTAATACTTTGCGACAAGGTTGGAGATATAGCCGGGGCCAGAGTTGTGGATGGCTTTGTACGTGGTTGTTAATATTTAGAATGTTATCCTTTGGGCTATAGGAAGTCATTGCAGGGATTGACAGAGGGGGTTGCAGACACTGAGCGGTTGTATTGCTTAACTAATTAAACAAGTCCTAGTTACTATGTCATTTACCTAATATTACTTTACTTTAATTGCTTCAAATTATTTTCCAGTGACCCCCTTTTCTTTTATAGTCATGACTCCTCTAGTCTTGTCAATTTTAGCAGTGTGTAGAGCCCTTTGGTGCTTGGCTTATGCTTCTAGAATTTGGGTAGGTAGCATAGTGTTTTGTCCCTTCCTCTTAAAGGAAATGTATAGTGGTTTTGTGTGTATTTTCTTAATTTGTGGTCAGAGTTACTTACGCTACCGAAGTCTTCATGACCCCTACTGATACCAACCTGATGTGTGCCATGATTTTTGTGGTCAGCGTGCCAAATAAGGGGGCACGCTCTAGTGAAATGATAAAACCTGGGGAAGGGCGTGAGGGTCAGACGTGACCTCGACGTGACGTGCGGAGGACCTCCCCGCCACCCTTTTTAAGGGGAGGAGAGCTGCCGCAACTCCTCCCACAAACACGGCCAAGATACCTTGGCCTATTACATATTATATATATTACGTAACTAGACAAAACCAGGGGAATTTATTAAAACTGGAGCAGACAAATTCTGGAGCAGTTGCCTATGATCGAGCAGATAAACCTTTCCGGGAGGAAGTGTCTCTCTCCCGGGCGGCCGGGAGACGCTATCTAATAGCGGGAGACTCCCGGAGCGTCTGTGTATACATCTATATTAAATTTAAAAAAATTGCCCCTAGCCCTGAACCATTATTGTTTCCCTTTATTACAGTAAAAAGTTCAGTATACAGGCTAATATACGTATAACACAAAGCTTACACAATTGCAGGCCTTTTAATATTGTGGTAGCTGCCTGTATGTTATCAAACCATATCTGGTGTGAAGTGTGAATAAAAGGGTAACACGCCTCTTTTTTCAACCGGCTGCTTTTTTAAATTTGCTTTATCAGTTTATAGATATACGGTAGCAGTTGATTAGGTCGGTCCCGTGTTGGAACATGCTCCTTCTGTAGTGCCATCTGTCATAAGATAGACTTGGTGCTTATGTAAATGTGTTCCAGTGTACTGGGATTTTTATAGGATGGGCATATTTGGTAAAGGAACCATGGCATGCACAATATAAACTTGTGCAAAAATTCCTAAAGTAGTCTTCTTTAATGCAGCTTTTGAATTTGTACTGTAATTGAAATACATTAAAATCCGCCATTTGCTTCCCTTCAGAAGCTGCCTTCAAGGTCCTTTACCTTTGAGTTTGATGTTGAGAAGCACAGTCCTGACTCTGAGTTCCAATAATCCTGAAGCATATAAATATACTTACTTAGCATAATGGCAAGCACCGGCCTGCTTTAAGCAGAGTTAAGTGCTTATTTCACCTTGAAAGTGACATAAAATAGAGCTTTTACAATGGCCATGTTCATTCTTACTGCTCTATGATTTACAAATAAATGGGTCTGCTCATGTTGTTTTAAATATGATGTGTGCTATAAAAAGCACAGATTCCATGCTGCATTCATTTTACTAGTTTGTCATAAATCTTTGCCATGGGACGTTTTGCATATTCTCATGCCCTTTCCTAACTCAGTGGCAGCACTCTTTAACATGCTAATCGATTTAACGACTTGGTGTCTTTCATATGACTTTTTCCCTTTCCTTTTAGTTCACTTTTTCAATTTTCCTCTGCTATGGACTAAAGGAAGTTCTATTGTTATAACATTTGCACAGAATTCATAGCTAGCTTTTTGAGGCTTTTTTAGGCTACATAGTTATCTCTATGGTTTATTGCCTGAAAAACTTTTACCAAACAAATGAAGTACCAAATATTTAAAGATACACTCCAGCTAAAGTAAATCTGTACTAAAATTCTGACTGAAGGGGCTTTAACAGTCTTACTGGGATGTTTAAGTTAAGAGTAATGGAGTGTTGAAATAGTTTCCTGGAGAACAAGCTGTTCCAGGTGCTACTCAATAATCAAAAGCCTAGGCATATACAGTATGTTCCCAGCTGGAAGAGACTGAATTCTTCTCCACCCTCTTTTGGATATATGAAGATCGCTGGAGGGAGCTTGGAGGAGTATTTTCTTCTGGCAAGGTGAGGATTTCAGACCTTCTGTTACTCTAAAGGGTTAAGTCCTCATTTGTGTCTAGGTGCTAAAAAATAAAAGTTATACTCACCCAAACCATGGAGGCGGCTGGCAGCTACTCCGGTCCCTGAAACCTGTCGCCTCCTCCACTGCAGCGATGAAATGTTCCTCGGCATCCTCATGTCCTATACACTGAGTGTAGAACATGATGACTCAGGGATCTTAGACCACTGCAGTAGAGGGGGAGAGAGCCACCAGTCTAAGAGCAAGCTCCGAGGATCTTTTTTTAGCACCTAGATACAAACGAGCATTTAACCTTGCAGTGCCGAGGTAGCCCTACTGCAAGGGTTAAAAACCAGCTTTAATCATTACATATGCAGCCTCTGCTTTCTGCTTGGCAGTGCTGTAATAAACACTATATTACCAAAAGTATTGGGACACCTGCCCTTACACGCACATGAACTTTAGTGGTATCCCAGTCTTAGTCCGTAGGGTGCAATATTGAGAATGGCCCGCCCTTTGCCGCTATAACAGCTTCATCTCTTCTGGGAAGGCGTCCACAAGGTTTAGGAGTGTGTCTATGGGAATGTTTGACCATTCTTCCAGAAGCGCATTTGTGAGGTCAGGTACTGATGTTGGACGAGAAGGCCCGGCTCGCAATCTCCAATCTAATTCATCCCAAAGGTGTTCTATCGGGTTGAGTTCAGGACTCTGTGCAGGCCAGTCAAGTTCCTCCCACCCAAAGTCGCTCATCCATGTCTTTATGGACCTTGCTTTGTGCACTGGTGCGCAGTCATGTTGGAACAGGAAGGGGCCATCCCCAAACGGTTCCCACAAAGTTGGGAGCATGAAATTGTCCAAAATATCTAGGTATGCTGATGCCTTAAGAGTTCCCTTCACTGGAACTAAGGGGCCAAGCCCAACCCCTGAGAAACAACCCCACACCATAATCTCCCCTCCACCAAACTTTACACTTGGCACAATGTAGTCAGGCAGAGAACACGTCTCCACTTCTCTAGAGTCCAGTGGCAGCAAACTGTACACTGTACACTATTGCATCCAACGCTTTGCATTGCACTTGGTGATGTAAGGTTTGGGTGCAGCTGCTCGGCCATGGAAACCCATTCCATGAAGCTCTCTATGCACTGTTGGTGTGCCAATCTGAAGGCCACACGAAGTTTGGAGGTCTGTAGCTATTGACTCTGCAGACAGTTGGTGACTTCTGTGCACTGTGCGCTTCAGCATGCGCTGGCCCGCTCTGTCATTGTACGTGGCCTACCACTTCATGGCTGAGTTGCTGTTGTTCCCAGTTGCTTCCACTTTGTTATAATACCACTAACAGCTGACCGTGGAATATTTAGTAGCAAGGAAATTTTACAGAACACCTGAATCCAATGATTTGGAGGGGTGTCACAATACTTTTAGCAACATAGTGTATGTCTTGCTGATCCTCAGATTCATATACAGATTCATGTATTTTAAACAGACCTTTGAAAGACTATATACTATGGGGGGGATTTATCAAAACTGGAGCAGACAAAAACTGGAGCAGTTGCCTATGGCAACCAATCAGCTTCTCTCTTCAGTTTGTTCAGTTAAGATTTGAGAAGGAAAGAAAGAGGCTGATTGGTTGCTATGCACAGCTGTTCCAGATTTTGTCTGCTCCAGTTTTGATAAATTTCCCTCTATGTGTATATTTGTCAGTGTAAATGCAGAAAACAAATAAGAACCCATATTGTTTTATTTACTTGGTTTATAAAAATAGGGCAAACTACATTCTCCTGTAATTGCAGTGAAGAATAGGCAGGTAGTAGAAAAGGAAACGTGAATGGCAGAACACATTGCATTGAACTGAAATTTCACTGTCTACAGTGCAATATAACCAATTTCTAATCCCTTCCATGTCAGCAAAAGGAATAGTACAGCACAGGCATGATGTATCATTCAGCACCTTCAATATGTGTAACTGGTCCACTGAAGCGTTGAAGAATGCTGATAGCTTCTGTAGCCTGGTCTTTGTAATACCAGGCCAGCAAAGTATCTCGAGTCAGTGACCCCTGTATAAGCTGTCTCCTGGAAAAAGGATACACAGGGGAAAAATAAAAGCTACACAGGATCAGTCATTTAAAAGGAAATTTTCAAAATATATTGAAAGTTGTCAAACTTGCTTGAATGTACATACAGTATAGGTCTACAAAAATGGCATTTTGCTTTACAGTTATAGGCGTGAGGAAAGATGCACAATTGTACTGTTATCTACTGTATTTATTTTTGCTCCATGGACTATATGCGGAACATACCTTAAAGTGACACTAAACTCAGGAGTTAAATCTTAAAAATGCATTCAAGTACCTAAACTATTAACAAAAATGTATCTTATTTGTGCATCACTCAGCTGTAGATCCTCAAATTGTCTGTGAATTGGCGCTGACACTGTCCTTCATTCTGGAGGGTGGCTACTTCTGTTCCCCATGGTCCCTGTGCTTGTTGTACAGTAGCCACTGCTCCATCCTCGCTCCTGCGATGGACTACAATCTCACATTTAGTTTACCAATTTGTATTGAGTTTGTAGTCCATCACGGAAGTGAGCTTGGAGTGGTGGCTACTTTACAACACACACAGGGACCATGGGGAACAAAAGTAGCCACCTTCCAGAAGGAAGGACAGTGTCAACATGAATTTAGAGATGATTCGAGGATCTACAGCTGAGCAATCCACAAATAAGATACATTTTTGTTAATAGTTAGGGCACATGAATGCATTTTTAACATTTAATTCCTGAGATATGTTCCGCATACAGTCCTTGGAGCAAAAATAAATACAGTAGATAACAGTACAATTGTACATCTTTCCTTGTCACCCTAATGCTCTGTCCCTGTCTACCAATTGTTCTCCTGCATTGTGACCCTGTCACATGCAAGCTTTAGTGCCGACGTATATTGCACAGGCACGTTCCACTGTTGTCACTATCAGGAAACCATGATGGCAGCAAAAAGACTGAAGGGGATTCAACAATGGATTAAAAAGGTAAAAACAAGAATTTTGTATTAAAAGCAAAAACATGGCAGTCAGGCACTGGGATGAGGAGTTCCCCAGTATCACAGAGTAAACTTTGCCTTATACATTTAATGGAAAAAGCCATTCGTTGTCACCAAGGTCCCCATATTTCAATGACCTGTTAATGGAAAATAAGTTTTACTTGTAAAAAGAATTTAATTTTTTTTCACTGCAGTGCTAGAGCATCATTAAAAGCAACTGTATGATAAAAAAAAATAAAAATAAAAATGAACATTTACATCCTTTTGCTATAATGGAACACAAAGGCTCTAAAATGAAAATTGGCATTTTCCACATAAAGAGCAAAAATGAAGGCTTTTTTTGTTCTGTTGCTGCACATTTTTAATTTTTTACTAAGGAATCGGCTCAAACCTGTAATTATTGCAGTATCTTTCAAATGAAAGTCTCTTATTACTCGGCTGTGTGTCAGCATGTAGCACATTGCCTTCTGGCTAATGCATGTAAAGAGGGACAATCTGTAATTGTTTTTCCTTTATATCTATAAAACAAATTTGTGCTTCTCTGGCTCTTGTGCGGAATGGCTCGTAGAAAGGAAATAATGATCATAGCTTTGGAGTCACTGAGCACTGTGCTCTGTTATTTCATTCATGAAAATTATTTTTATAAACGATTCCTCCAGATTTCTGTGTGCTTTGCCTCTCCCTGCCAAGGTCAAAATATATTGCTTTCTGAGAAAAGCTGGCAAAGAAATAGAATTACAGCGCATTCTAAGTGAGGAGGCGGCAGTGACGCCTTGGTGTGCCTTCCCTATTCAGGCTGTGTTTAGGAATGAAGACACTCTCATTTACGGTTCAAGTAGAGAGCATGCAGGTGTTACTATCTTACCTCTATAATAAGGCCTTGAAGACATCATCACTACACTGTCTAATAATCCGCCTCACACCTCCAGTTATTCATAGTTGAGACACGAGCAGCGACGTCTGTGACTTTTGCTTTCTTTCACGCAGCGTAATCTAGGATATTATTTTATTTGTACACTGCAATTGTAATTTTAATTTAAAAAAATGTTTAATTCAATATACAGGTGAAACTCGAATAATTAGAATATTGTGCAAAGTTCATTTATTGCACTAATGCAACTTAAAAGGTGAAACTAATATATGAGATAGACTCATTACATGCAAAGCAAGATAATTCAAGCCGTGATTTGTCATAATTGTGATGATTATGGCTTACAGCACATGAAAACCCCAAGAACCCCAAATCCACAACCTCAAAAAAGTAGATTATTACATGCAATCAATAAAACAAGGATTGTACATAGAACAATATCGGATCTCTGAAAAGTACAAGAATGCATATGTACTCAGTACTTGGTTTGGGCCCCTTTTGCAGCACTTACTGCAATTACTTTTGCACCACAATATTCTAATTATTCGAGTTTCACCTGTACTACACAAGGAAGAGGACTATTTTGTTTTTTATGCATTCTTAGAGTTGTAGGGCAATAGAATCCTATGGGAATTACCCCTGTAGATAACATCGGTAAAGGAGGAGGAGAGTGCTTTGAATCTAGGTTAAAACTATGTTGCATTACGGGATGTTCTCATACACAACAACAGACTGGAAATTTGGGAGTATATAGAGCAAGTGAAGGAGTAAATAGTGGAGAGCGTATTGAGGAGGAACTTGCTGGCGGATGCCTTATACCAGGGCTGGAGAAATCCCAGAACCAAGTAGTGAATACTCCTTAAACATTACAGCTGACATCTAACTTCTGAGGTTTTCTTAAAAATGCATTCAAGTAGCTTAAATATTAACAAAAATGTAACTTATTTGTGTATCACTCAGCTGTAGATTCTCAAGTCATCTTTGAATGCTGGCATTGCCCTTCTTTCAAGAGGGTGGCTACTTTCCCCACATTCCCCATGGTCCCTATGTGTGTTGTAAAGTAGCCACCACTCCAAACTCACTCCTGTGATGGACTACAATCTCCCATTTAGTTTACTAATTTGTATTGGGATTATAGTCCATCATGGGAGTGAGCTTGGAGCAGTGGCTACTTTACACACACAAGGACAATGGGAAACAAAAGTAGCCACCCCCCTAAAAGAAGGACAGTGTCAGCATGAATTCTGTAGGACCCTAGATACAATCAATCTGTAGGGAGGTAAAGAGACGCACATTTGAGATGGTGAATTTTATACAGTGTAAGGTCTGGGGTGTTATCGGCAGAATTATCTACAGATCGAGAGTACAAAGAGATTTCTGTTAATACTGAATATAGCAGTTAAAAGTTACAAAGTAGCTAGGGGTATTTTGAAGTGAGCTTCTCAGCAGTTTAACTTGTTTGGATTTAATCTAGGTTATTACATGGGTTCCCCAATGATGGGGGCATGTGGTTGGGATAGGTAATAAAGAAATTAAAAACATAGTGCAATATGCTCACCATACACTAGCCCATTCTAAAACTTTCCATCAGCTTTGACCCAGAGCAAACTGTCACAGTTTCAATTTTCTCCCAGTTTTGAATGACCAAAAGACTATAAATGACATAGAAATCCATTGAAATACAAAGAATCATTAACAATATTGCTATTGTGCTGGAGTGTGTTTTAGAAAGGACTATATGTACTAAATAAATATTTATTTATTTGTTTGAATTATTGTAAAAAATCCCATAGTTCAGTATAAAACAATCCACTTATAGTGACATTCATGTAGTTCTCCAAGTATCGGAATGCTGTCTCTAACGGCTATTGCTGATTCATATACTTATAATCCATATTACAAAATTGTACATTTATATAGATTTTACATATTCCATATAGTTCTTAACAAGTGTATCGTTATTAGGTGAGTCCCCTACGCGTTACGCCCACAGCGGCTTCTTCAGGGGGATATGTTTGTTTTGTTTGTTTGTGTCTATCGATTTTCAGCAATAATCTGTCTTTTTGAAGAAAAACACATATATAATACAATATAAGTCAGTATTCAGCCATGACATCGAAAAACAGCATATAATATATTGTATCTCAAAAATCTTCAGTTATTTCTATTTTCTACTTGTACATATAGTTCCTTATTTACCATTAATCAGTATAATATATTCGTTATTCTTCATTTGTCAATCGTAAGTTCACATTGATATTTTAAACATGGGATATCTTGTTTATATAGATTATTTATCCATATAGAAATCCATTGAAAATACCTTTTGTCAGGCACTTGAGTGTCTTCCATAGATTTCTGCAGCAGTTTTGATCATTTGCTTGCTCAGTCATTTCTACAGCTGGACCTGTAATTAATTGTGTTTACATTAAAGTAGATGTAAACCGTGAAGGTGCCCATACACCTTACAATTATCTGCAGATTGTGGTCAGATGGAAAAAGTGCACCAGATTGGCCCAGGTGGAGATTACTCCATCCACACAGTTAAGTGTAGATGGAGGAATCTGTTGCACCTTTTCCATCTGACCACAGAAAATCTGCAGATAAATAGTAAGGTGCATGGGCAGCTTAAAGGTGCCCATACACTGCTTGATTCTCGTACGAGAATCGCGGGAAATCCCGCGATCGTACGAAATCGAGCAGTGTGAACGAAGACGTGCAACCGTTTCTACTGTACGGTCGCACGTCTTTTGTCTAAGGAGCACGCTAGAAAACCAGCCGAAAATCGTACGATTTTCGGCTGGTTTGAACGGTGCTTGGGAGACAAATGCCGAACGGGCCGGTGTGCGCATGCGCACACTGCCCGTTCAGCATTGCAGTCATCGGAAGCCCGCCCCTCAGGGCCTGTCCAAGATGGGCAGATCATACGTTTTTTTAATCACTTTACAACCATCGCAAGACTAAGGTCTTGCAATGGTTGTACAGTGTATGGCCACCTTGACTGTGTAAGTTGATTGACAGGCCAGGAGACTCCTGCCTGCCATCCTTTCCCACTGGCAAGTGATAGTGTCCTGATGTGTCATGGGACGGATATAACGTTGGTGCCTTAGTGCACCTTCTCTCTGCACCCAGGCATACCTGCACTGATAACATCACTGACATTTATAACCAAAATGAGGTAAAGAGGGGACAAATAGGGCTTGTTTTTGTTGTTGGTGGGGAAGGGAAGTATTGTGGAATATTTGATAGTATGTGCTTGTATTAAAAGCATTGTCCACCTTTAAAAAAATGCACACACATTTCTAAAAGAAAGAAGAAAATGTATTATTTTTTTGCATTGGAGCCAATAAAGCATTGCAACCGTGATTAGTGAATCGGGATGTGCAATGATCTGGCTCCTGCACAGTCTCCCTCTCTTCCCTGTCCGTACCAAGGTTCAGACATCTATTACCATGGATGGGAGGGAAAATGAATGGACTACACATGTAGTGAAGGCACTGCATTTATATAGCACTTTAAATAGTTGCACATTCATAAGTCCCTGCCCTCAAGGAGCTTACAGTCTAAGGTCCCTATCTCACATGCATACATACAGGACCAATTTACCACCACATGTTTTTGGAGTGTCAGAAGAAACCCACACAAGCGCAGGGAGAACATGCAAACTTCTTGCAGATAGATCCTGTGTGGGATTTGAACCGGAGATCCTCAGTGCTGCAAGGCAGCAGTGCTAACCACTCAGCCACTGCACATTTTGTAGTTCATTGAGAACACCTGTGTGACAAGATCTGTAAGTCCCTCTGCCACTGCGGCAGAGGGACTTACAGATCCTGTCACATAGCCGTGCCAAATTCAAAAGAATTACAAGCACTACTGCTTCCCACACGACAGTTCTGTAAGTGTTCCCTGCTGTACTTAGTGGTTCCTCCTGCTGACCTCTACCTCACTATAGTGTCCTGAAGCTGCATGTTTATTGGTTCCTGACCAAACTGGCTCTGCAGGGGCAGGGACTAATGGAATGGTTTCATGTACTCTGTCATGTACAGTATGCTTTTAGTGTTCTGTGTATTCTGGTGTATAAAATGTTTTCTGGCATAAAATGGGAATAGTAAATAAATAAAAATAATGCATTTATATTTTATCTCTCTACAATCTAACAAACTGTAGTTTCCATCAGACTGACCTACGTGGAAAAACCTATGGCGTTTTCATTCCCGGCTGCATTAAAAATAAATGTAAATATCATTTACTAGTAATCCATAGCTGAATATTATTTTCCCATATCACTTTAAAAAGTACAATCATATAGCGCCAGACAGAGATGGCTGTGTGGATTGATTGAAGATAAATGAGACTTCTTGTGAATGTGCTTCTCCGTAATGGCACATTTCTCTGCTTAATGTGTGCTGTGCCTCCAGTTCAGCGGGGGGAACACTTCACTCCATCATTCAGGGACCAGTGGCTGCATTATTTCTTTTTATCACCTGCTTGGTTTGCTATGAGGTCACCCAAACATGAGAGCATTGGGATGTGATGGAGAGCCTGTAAGTGTCTAGTTAATTGAGTAAATATATCACTGTTTAATACAAATAAATAGAAAAAACACGTACTAGCATGGAGCCAAAGGATCCATACTTATAAAATGGAATTGGAACTGTGGTTAGAGGTTCGATTACCAAAACAGCTGCTCAACTGGCTGTATCCTAGGAATAAGATCTGTTTTTCTTATAATCCAGAGCACAGGGGTTTAGGAGGAAGGGATTCTGAGGTCTGGGATATTTTCAGATTGGATTGAAGTCATGGTAGTGACCCTTGAAAAATTATTATCAACAGTCAGTTTTACTGACATTTTGGGGTATTCTGAAACGTCATTTGCAGTTCTAGCATATCAGTAATATGTTTCCAGCTCCTTCACTGACTGCGGTGTGCAGACAGATTTAATTGTACTTATACAGTCTTATTTAAAGGGATATTCCACCTTTTGCAGATAAATAATAAAGACACACTTCCTTAGAAATGGAATGCAGTTATTATTATTCTTTTTTTTTTGCATTGGAGTTTGTAATGCAGTGGTTCTCAACCTGTGGGTCGGGACCCCTTCGGGGGTCGAATGACAATTTGCCAGGGGTCGCCGGGAGTCTCCCGCTATTAGATAGCGGCTCCCGGCCGCCCGGGAGAGAAAGACTTTCTCCCGGAAAGGTTTAGTTGCTCGATCAAGCAGAGTAAACCTTTCACTGCGATCGTTTTTTAAAATTTTATTTCTGACATCGGAGCCCCGGCCGCCGTAAGTCAGAAAAAAATAAACAACTGAGCATTGGAATGCATAGCTACATTCCTATTGGCTATTTCACTTAGCAATAGCAAACTAGCTATTGCACCCGCCCACTGCTGCTGTCAATCAGCAGAGGGGGACCTGCAGTTCTCCATCGAGTGATTATCATCATAAAAGCTGACACCCTCGGCTTGTGTTATATGGTTTGCCATTTTAGCTGTTACAACAGTGGTTCTCAAGCTGTGGGTCGCGGTGTGATTTCCGCTGTGCTAGGTGAGAGTCCTCCTCAGCTCTCTCCTAGCGCAGCAGTGTCATTTCTCCCACCACGCCGCTAGATGTCGCTGCAGCAGCCGCATCAACCCTGAATTTTACCGTTGGGGGTCACCACAACTTGGCAAATGTTACCAAGGGGTCCCGGCCCTAGAAAGGTTGAGAACCACTGCTGTAATGCATTGTAACCACGATCAGCGAATGGCAGGTGTAATGTTTGGCTCCTGCAGACTGTTCTTACCGAGGTATGAACTTCCAGTAACATGGACAGGAGGAAGTGTTAATGGACTACAAGTGTGGTGACATCATTGCACTTGCATTCCAATGAAACTGCAAGTCCCTCTGTTGTGGTGGCTGATGGAACTTGTAGTTGATGCGGATATGCCGTTCGGAACTCAGACAACCGAAGTAGTCTGTGGGTAGAAGAACCCTGTGCTTCAGGTAAGTGGGCGAGCGGGAAGGGGGTCTGCAATCTGACCCTGTTTCATCCCTAATATGGGTGTATCATAATACATAGTCAGAAATTTGCACGAATGGCTTGTTCACACCATGATCGGTGAGCTGCTGGAACGCACTGTATTGCATCCCAGCTGGCTTCATGCGGGTGGTGCATTGAAGTCAATGGCAATGCTGTCACGCCCCCTGCCCAAAGTACGATCACCTGCATCAGTGCCTGCGTTCCGGTCCAGTGCGATCTGAACTAATGCTGCAAGCACTGATGTGCCACACGTTCTGGCGCGGGTGATCGCACTGCAGGCAGGGGGCATGGCTGAGGTGCCGTTGACTTCAATACAAGCCACGCCCCCCTCCCACCCCTGAACGCAGGAAGCCAGCCGGGATGCGATACAGTATGTTCCAGGAGCTGACCGCTCTGGAACGCAATGTTTATGGTGTGAACAAGGCTTTGGCCTTTAAGGTACGTGGAAACCCAATTACTAAAATATCTCGTATAAGCTTTAATATGTTTATGTAATTTCAAATGTAATTCAATATTTTTAAATCTACTGTACATGGTCCATTCAAATAATACCTGGTCCGTGTTCAGAGACTTCCTGTTATAGGATGACAAATGATCTGGACAGAGTTGGTTCCAAACCTGAGCTCGTCCCTAATCATAATGTGATGCCAGCACAGTAAATACACGGTTAATTGTAGTGAACAGTAACACCCCAGCCCCCTCCTTAACATTACATAGAATAGGAAAACTTACATTTTGGAGTTTTCAAAAAAAGGGCAAGTAAAAATGTAAGCAAAACCGTTTTTAAATATGTTTTCCTGTTATGCTATATGAATGGGAACATGTAACATATAGAGTAAATTTAACCCAATTTGGTTGCAAAAATGGAAATACAATTTAAGCTCCTATGCTGGACCACAGAAAGCAGCCTGATGATTTTACTAGTAATAAGTGAGATTGCTGTAGTAGGAATGGCTGCCACACTACGAATGAGCAATCAGCACACTTTGAAATTTGGCTTTATGTTTTGTTCTAATATATTTACTGACATTTGGCAGTTCTTTGTACAAGTGGTAACATAACCTAATCTATACAAGAGGGAGCGTTGGCACTCCAGCTGTTGGTTGTCTGCACTCACTCATCGCCTTCTTTTACATAACAGAAATGAACGGCTCATGTTCTCACCCGTGTTTTGCTATAGTCTGCCCTAGACTTGAGCATATTGCATAGCCGGGGTGTTTCATGCTCCTCTGTCATGGTGGAACACTGCAATTGTACATACACAGTCCCCAGCCTCTGCGTTGTGCACAGCTGGTGGACATGTGGTGAAGTCATACCTCATTAACAAAGACTTAAATAGATTCCATGAAGTATCGTTAGCTTTCAGAGTCTTTTGATATGTAAAAATTAAACATTTTTTTTTACAATAAAACAGGTGTCTGTTCTCTGTAGCAGAGTGCAGTGTGTAGTTCAGGGGAATCCTATCCACAAAGAAAAGTACCAAAACAGCAAAACAAAAACAGAAAGGAGACACATTTTTCTCATCGTCTGTGGAAGTACTCTCAAGGACAATATTAATTTCATAATATGACTGCTTAATATGCAAGATTCTAACCGGGCAGCAACATGAACGTCCTTGGACACATGTAACCGCTCAGACATACATACAGCCATGGCATCTGCCAGACTGGCATTGTTTTGCATAGGCTGCTGGCCATGGCTGTATGGAAACTCCTGTGATTCCCAGGCACAGGAATGCGCCCTTTCTTGACAGTGTATGGCCCTCTGCATTTGTGTGAATGCGCCCTAAAAGGAAAAAGAAACTTACCGTTGCAGCGGGGGATACCCCCCTCACTGCAAGGGTTAAGTGCTCATTTGGTTTAGGGGACTCAAATATAGCTGTTTTACTTAACTGATCCCCTCTCCCATAGCAGTCAGTGCTGATCTCTCTTCACCTCTGATGCGGCTATTAAATGTCCTTCAGTGTCCTCATGCCCAGTGCAGGTCAGTGGACTTTCATAGGACCAGATGGCGACATCAGGACATCAGCGGTCCTTAGACTACAAGAGTGAGGGCTTGTTTACACCACTTCCAGTGCGTTCCAGCATGGTTAACTGCTGGAACGCACTGGATCACATCCTGGCCGACTCCCTGCATTCTGGGGCGGGAGAGGGCCCCCGCCCGCAGTGCGATTGCCTGCACCAGAACACATGGCACATCAACACGGGCAAGATGTAATCCAGTGCGTTCCAGCATCTAATCATGCTGGAACACACTGAAATTGGTGTGAATAAGCCCTCAACGTAAGAAGAGGCTGCTCGACTGGCCTGGAGGGAGCCGACTGGACCAAAGATCAGGTAAGTAAAAGAGCTTTATCTGAGTCCTCTAGACAAAACAAGCACCTAACCCTTGTAGAGGGGCTACGTTTTTGCTTTGCTGAAGTTCTATTTCAAACCAAATGCAAAACGCTGCAAAAAAATCTTCCAGCATGCCAACAATTCTCTGTAATTTGAAGGCAAAAAAATCACTGAAAACCCTTGTGTAGTGGGTAGTACTTAAAGTAATATAAGGTTTGTATTTCTCTGTCCAGTCTTTTCATAGTAAAAGAATAAGATCTAAAAGATATTGCCCCAGAATGATGAAAACTCATTCAGCTCAGGATTTTATCATTTTCTTCAGTGATGCTCAGCAGTTGTTAAGAGAAGCGGATATTGGATCTTTCATTGGAATTGATGAAAGCCTCGCCTGTGTGTAGCAAGCATTAGATGCCTCTATTCTTAGGTAAGTATGAGCTCACAATGTGGTTCCTCTGCCCTGGAAGAATTAAAGTAAAATGCACACAAAAATTGATTGTCAGGAAGGATTGAAACCTCACTGTATTGTACCCCCATTGGCAGGCTCCATGAATCATTATTCTCCTCTCACAAAGCATAACCTTGACATCATCGTCAATATTTTAGACTAATTGTCAGTGGCACTTTATTGCTAAGCAAGTGCAGAACGGCTCTCTAAAAGCAATGTAAGTGAGTTTTGATGTGCTACTGGGTTTAGTTATAATATAATTTTGTTGCATCTGAAATACTTATCTTCAATAAATATTCAATAAAACTTTACACAGACAGTCATAGTCTGAGAAAACGAGAAGAACGTGTTAGAGAATCTCCTCTGTGCAGCTTTTTTGTATTTAATACATACATTTCTATGACAGAACAGATCCCCTAATGTATCAAATCTGTGACTTAGCTTTTTTCTGCTGCAGGTAAACAATACAGCTTGGTCACCAGTCCAGTCCTGGCCTACTGATTGGACGGTAATGGAGCAGCAGCACAATGAGGAGATAGTCCCTCTGTTCTCCCCCTGTAAGCATGTTTAGGAAGCCTAACAGCAATGTACGAAGCAATAGAGTCTTGAATTACTTTTAGGGGTCTATTCACAAAAGGGTGAAGAGTTTGGAGAAGGCAGGAGAAGGGAACAATCTAGGACAAAATAGCTGAACTGGAAAGTGAGCTGAATTGGAGAATGTTTCCAAATCGGCTATTTTGTCCTAGATTGTTCACTTCTCCTGCCTTCTCCAAACTCTTCACCCTTTTGTGAATAGACCTGTTAGTGTACTGACCCTTTGTTTCCCAGCCATGAAATTAGGGGCTAATTTTCAGACAGATTCAGTTATTTATACCAATTGTATGAAAAAATTAATTTAGTGAGTTCAGCTCCCATCTGCAATTTCTTTGTAAACATTTCCCAGCATGATATGTTTATAAATGTCTTCTCATTAGGAGCCAGCAAGCATCACTTTGCATGCCTGCTTTCCCCTAATTCGGCTGTCACAGATGGAAACTATCACCTTCAAGCTTTGGTGGGAACTGCGGGGCTATCTAGTTAGTAGTGCCATTGTCAGATACAATTGCATTGCTAAAAATAATAAATTAAATAGAAAATGTAAGGATGTAAAAAGTTTTTTGTGTAATTGACAACCTATAATAACAAAATCAGAGCAGTGTACCAATTAAAAACCTTATATTTTCTTTATAAGAGATATAAAAATTATTTAGGAATGCACACTAGTCACATTGTAATACATTGCAGCTTAAGAATCCTTAAATATGGTGGCTGCATTCGTTTGGTTTTTTTAACGTTATTTTCACCCGGTGATCTGACCAGTAAGTCAAATTTTTCAGCTTCCTTTAACACACCAAGCTGTCCAGCAAAAGTGGCAGATAGAGGGTTGAGACAAACCATTTACCACGATGGGGTACTTACAATGGTCAGACTTAATTCATTTATGTAAAACCTTTTTCCCAAAATGTTACTGTAACTGCTTAAAGTAGTATTCGACTCTCAAAACTTTTTTTCAATAATGAATCCAGATTAAACAAAAATACATTGCCCAGCAAAATATTTATTAAAATTTTTGCCCAAACACTTATCGTCATAATTTTTCTAAACAGCTACAACTTTCCTAGGTCGGCTTCCCTGAACCTTCTGTCCAGTACAAAATCAGAGCAGTCTATAGTAGTTGTCCATCTACTAGCTTGGAGAAGGGAGGAGGGGGTAGGGAGGAGGGGAGTGGATTGCCTTGCTGTGTCTGTGTGTTTGTGGAGACACACACACAGCTTACTATCACACACAAGGGTGGCTCCATAGGACCCTGCAAGGGAAAGAAGCCACCCTAAAACAGGATATCAGGACCAGTGCTCAGGAGACCAGCTGATTCTGCAGGAAGCTAACACTTTTCAACATTAAGGAGCAGCATCCAATGTAAGTAATTTAATAAACATTTGAAATAGCTTAGAAACATTTTGACTTTATTATTACTTTAAAAGTGTTAGCTGGAGTTCAGATTGAATTCATTAGTCAAGTCCGTCTAAATCTAATAGTCCATCAAACACTATCCACTCCACAGGGTGACAAAGCTGCTGTCCAAGGGTGGCTTTGTTGTTCCTCCATGAAATGGAGCCACCTTAAGACAGGAAGTGTGTTACTGGCCGGATCACCAGGTGAAAATAAATGCAGTCACCACATTTAAGGATTGGTAAGCTGCAATATATGATATTTTTATTTTTCGGGTTTAGATATGCTTGATGGCTTCAGGGGTAAAATGGTTCATTGTTGCAGCCTGTAACTTTGTGGCTAGGCAAGATTTAAATTAACATAAAATAAAAGCTCCTATGGCAAGCAAGCATGGAATGATTACAAAAGACAGGCACACACATTGCAATGGCTAGTACAACATTGGCGGCTGACATAGAAGTAGCTGGAGAAAACAGCTCACCCCGGCAAGCAAATCTAACTAGGAAACTGACAGGGTTATTCACAAAAGGGTGAAGAGTTTGGAGAAGGCAGGAGAAGTGAACAATCCAGGCCAAAATAGCTGATTTGGAACAATTCTCCAATTCAGCTCCCTCTCTAAATCACCTATGTTGTACTAGATTGTTCCCTTCTTCCTTCTCCAAACTCTTCACCCTTTTGTGAATAACCCTGTTAGTTTCCTCTTCGGACACATGAAGAAGCCATGGAAAATGGGAGTTTGTATTTAATAGAAGAAGACACACTATATTATAAAATGTCTGTATTCAAGTTGTAGTTTGTATGTACAGTATATCTTCACCTTGCTTGGCTGAAATCTCGGAAGCAGACAGTAAATGTGAATTGAAAGAGTTTAGCTTGTCTGTTTTATCATTGTACTCAGCAGTGTGAGCATCAGAAAGCACTATGTTGGTGCTGCTGATTGAACATGCACTTTGTACTTCATGTTTTTGTACCCGAGGACTAAGCATTACTTTCTACTATATACAGTACATCACAATGGCTGACACTGGGAAAAGCTAAAGTACCTATGTTTGACGTAAATGCTAAACAAAAGCATCTGGGTCAAGAGGTGGATGATATCTATCTCAGCTCCGTAAAAGAACAAGCCCCAGACACAGTGATCTCCTTGACTTTGTTCTGACGATGCTGCAGATGCTTTTTATTTACCACTATCATAAGCAATGTACATCACTTGACAACATCTCTTGTGTGACAAATCCATTACCTTTTAATTACAGAGGTAGGAAAAATATCTTCTTCCAGCATCAAGCAACTTTCTCAGCTATGACAGGCATTCCCTTTAGTGCTCTAATGTCAGCCCTGACAGATGGCCTGGAGTCTGATGCAGCGGGACATGAGAGTGTCTTGGAGGTGGGCAAGGCTCATGAAAGCTCTTAAACAATAAAAGCCACCACACAAGGGAGGATCAGGACATTGTACAGTCTTCCAGCCCTTAGCCTGATGGGTTTTAATAGCCCTCATTATTTATCTGCATTTGGCAATGCTGCATGGAACCAATGTCCCTATGTCCCTGTGTTCTTTTGTAATCTGCTAGTCGCAGTCACTGCCTCTTCTGCCCTCCCCTAGATTCTTGACAGAATTATCAGCAACATGTAATAGTCTGCTGTAGAAAAATGGACTTTGACATTTCAGATTTATATTTGCCCTAAAATTATAGACTTGTGGAGCAATAATGCCAATTCTTAGTATGACACATTCAGCCCATAGTAATTAATGTCCATGCCCCTTTCAGCACAGTTATGTTTTATGCTATTCTTGTGAGATTGATATATATATATATATGTTGACCTAAAGTAAAAGAAAAGCTATTTCTTATTCATTGAGTTGGGAAGATCTGGAATACATAGATTTATTACAGCTGTCCAGGCCTCTCTCCTTAGCATCACATTTAGATCCATTCCATGACGCTCACACAGTGAGCTCATCGACAGCTCGTGATCTTTTAGTAATGTCAGCAATGGAGATGTCAGCAGGTCACCTGAAGCAGTGTCAGGCTCATGTTTATCATGTTTATGGGCTTACAGCTGGATGATGCAGAATTTTATTGCCCTGATCTGACATTGTCCTTCGTTTTCTTTTTAGCTTTATTGGATTTGCTATTGCTATCTGAGAAACTGTAGAAATCATAGATGGTAATTACTAGCATTGAATCAAACTGCTGGCCTATCTTAATGGAAATCCAAGGCCAGAATATAGGCAGTTTTAAATCTTTTTTGCATTAATTGTTGCCAGTAGCCTGAAATTGAGTTTGCAGCAGTATTTTACCAGACCAAAGGTTTTCAGAGATACATGACCCTTCCCAGTCTGGTTAATTTTGTCTGAACTGGGCCATACTCCTTTTGTTTGGGTAAGGCAAGACATGTCTGGTTGTTCTGTCCTTGGGAGATTTACTGATAAACTAGGTTGGGCTATTTACCCAACTGCCATTGGTTACCTCCAAGATATAGATGTCAGTGGGGAGTTTAGCAATGCTTTCTCTTTCCAAGACATTTAATGCATACCTGGGCAATCACTGGAATGGCCACTTAGCAGTTATAAGAGCATCTGATAAAAGTGGCTAGCTTAACGCAAATCTGTTTTAATATAAAATGATCAAGGGGGAAGCAGCCATTGCAAAGTGTATTTTAAAGTTTTATACATTTGGGCCTCAAACCATATATAGATATATACAAAATGGGACCCTTGGCCAAAATTAAAGTAGGGGTCCTATATGTTGAAATTCTGTACTGTGTGAGAAGGTTGTCTAACCAAATGAGGAACATGTTGCATACAACACAGAACAAAGGAGTGGGTAAAATACAACATAGCATGTAGGGCTCATCCACAGCAGTGGGCACATGTTATGTGTGCTCATAACGCGCGTGATGGTGCCTGTTGTGTATGCATGGTGCAATACATTGTTTCACCGCATCACAGTGCTTGTTTTTGTTGTTTAACTTACTGCACAACAGCTCAATGTGATGCACAGATGCTTGTTGTAACATGTTTTTGTATGTTGCACTGCTTAAATATGCAGCATTCCTATATTTTCTTCAATGCACATCGGCATACCAGTTTTGTGTGAACGACATAGGAGCATGTAGACTGCGATTGTTTTTGTTGTACGCTTGCATTAAGCCACCTGCGTTAATCAACGCAGCCCAATGCACCTGGGCAAGCCCTTAGAGTACACTGGTCATGGCTGTGTAACTTACAACAAAGCGCACAAAGTGCAGAGGTCAGGAATATGTAATGTACAGCACAGCCTACAGAGTGCATTGGTCAGACATATGTAACATACAGCGCAATGCAGGGAGTGCAGCTGTAGATTATGGGGAGGAAAAAATACTCCAGCCCCATGGCAGTGAGTGGGAATAAAAACACCCTAGTCTAAGTGGTAAGTGAGAGGAAAACAATGCCGCAGCTTAGTCAGTGGGAGGAAAAACACCCTTGCATTGGCACTTACTGGGAGGAAGAATGCCCCAGGATTCAGTTGTTAATGAGCTGGCATCACTCCTCCTGACAGTGCTGGCTTAGTCTTGGAGCACTCTGCATCCAGCATCCACTGCCAGTTATCAACCCTTTAGAGAGCAAGGGCCCTGGCCAATAGCACAGTTTGCCTTTCCCCTCACACTAGCCATTTTCTCAGAACATGAAGGTATAGTCATGAGCATCCCTGATGCTCCGGATAAGAGTTTGCTGGGATAAATGGCTTCACTTTGTATTGCAGTACAGTGAAGGCAGGCAGAAGTATCTGTTAGCTTTGGCACTGAAGGAAGGCAGACTGAAGTGTCAATTAGCATTGGCACTGACATTGTGCCCCCGAGCATTACATCCTTCATATTACCTCTCTCAAGTTCCTTCTTGAAAAGCACTGAAGCAGGTCAATTAAAACAAAGAGTGCTGGGAGTATTGTGCACCTAGTGCTTGGGATTAACGGATTTCTGATTGGCTGTTGCAAGTAACTATGCATCATTGCTGAAGTCCTAAGGGTTGGTGATCAAGTATGATGGGTATAATTCAGTACTGCATATTATTCATTTATACACATTTAGATGTATTTTTATGCCATTCTGCTTCTAAAATACAAAGAATTGATATTTGGATGCAGATATTGTTACATTAAAAGAACATTTAGATAAACGGTCAGGTGCACGTGTAATGTTTTAATATGAAAACAAAGATTGTCTTTTGACTGACAGATGACAAAACCTACAGGTCTCCAGGGATAATCTGAGGACAGAGCAGGTTCTCACAGCACTAAAACGGAATACATTTTAATACGTTATCATTTTAAAATATTCTGTGCAGTCAAATTGTTAATGTGTGCGGCCTCGACTGTGAAGGCCACGTAGTTAGGGGCCAGGTTACTTGCACATGTGATTGCAAGTCCTGCAGGAATAGTGTGTGGAAAATAGCTGTGTTTCCATTTAAAAGCCCAGAGAGAGATCTGATTGAAAAGTACAAATACAACAGAATTTAGACTAGTTTTTTTATTAAGAATAACTGAATCAAAAGCAGCCAGGCAGCTGAATAAACAGTTGAAACACAAATAGATGCTATTTTTGTTCCACCAAAAATGCTTTCTAGGAATGCACATACAGTAGTCTTGTGATCCGCAACCCATTCTAGTCTATATTTCTACTTAATATAAGGAATTCCATAGTCTGCACAGTTGCATTCCCTGATTGGATAAGGGGCAGTGACATCAGGATCCGCCCCTCGTCCAGTCAGAGAGCTTCTTGCATACATTAATAATAATGCTTGGCATTCTATGAATGGCCGGTGTGTGTCAAATGAGTGACCCCCCTGTGTTTTCAGAGCAGAGAGGAAGCCACTCAACACAGCGCAGTTCCAGGATCCAGAAAATCGATGTCAGCACTATAGGAGTTCCGGCTACTAAAGTGCTTTACAGGATCCCCGTGGGCCGCTCAGGTATGACATATGCATACTTACAATGGGACAAGCTGAACCAGTGTAAGTATGCATAATAAGTTAAAACTGGAGTTCAGCTTTAAGGCAAGGGGCATTTTTCATTTGGACTCATAAAATCATATTGTGGACATGACGGGATTGTGTACTATTTAAAACAAACTCACCCTTGCAAGGAGGCTACCTCTGCACTGCAAGGCGTAAATGCTCATTTTGTCTATTGGGCTCAAATGAAGCAAATATACTCACCTGATCCTCAGTCCTGCCGGGCTGCTAGTTTGGTCCCCATAGTCACTTTTTCCCCAGGCTCCGGCGGTCTAAGGATCACTGATCTCATCACGTCTAATGTAGGTCCTTTGAGTTGCATTAAACATGACAACACCAAGGGACATTCCACAGCTGGAGCGGAGAAGAAGAGAGCTGAGCACTGACCGCAGTGAGACTGAGGTTTAGCTGAGTATATCTGCTTTATTTGAGTCCCCTAAATAAAACAAGCACTTAATCCTTGCTGTGCGTGGGGTAGTTTTTTTAATTCACAGAGTTCTCCTTTAAGAATCATCAAAGCAATTATCCATAGAGAAGAAAGTTGAAAGTAAGAGGTCTGTCTGAAAACTGTAACCCATCTAGGATACATTTGATCATTAGCCAATTTCTATAATTTAGCTGGGATGCCATCCAGATTCCCCATTTTATTCAGGACAGTTTGGATTCCCACTGAGTTGTTAACATTTTGAAAGAAGCTATTCTTCCAATTTGTCTTTGTCATTTTTTTGCTTAGATATTTTTGAGACTGTGATAAGAAACATTCAGTCAAGGAGACTCAGAGCAGTGACAGGGAACAAAGATCATGCACCTAGCAGGAACGCTATTCATCTGTTTTGTGCAGACCAATGCCATATCCACAGATTATTCTAGCACACAAAAATGTCTTACCATAAGCTGAATATAGGGGCCCAGTAGAACTCAAGTGACATATGCATTACTCAAAGGAATCTCTCATTTTGTTTCTACTGAGATATAAAAATAAAAAAAAGTGACAAGCACTATAATGTATTACCTTGAGGGGACCCAGTTATCAACCCCTATTTTAGAAGAGCTTGGTCTGATATACCCTAAGGGGCACAATTAATTACATATCCGAAGGAGAAGGCAACATATCTCTCAACAGGATATGAGACGAAGAGGAATGTCAAGTGAAAGTTGTACCGGAGGGGTTTTTCCATGGCTACTAACATGCAATGCAGGGAACCAGTCTAACTAAGCAGAGTTGTTTCTAGATAGAAAACAAAGTCTTGTTTAGGGGTTTAAAGTCACCGTAGTCTCCATAGACCTAATCATTGTATATGTCATGCTGAGCTAGTGTTTGCTTAAACGGATTTGATATAGAGGAAACCTTACCAATGGCAGATATACACCCTGTTGTAACCTTCAAAGT
>NW_017306404.1:1078957-1135002 GCF_000935625.1 Nanorana parkeri | reverse complement strand
TTTGAAAGGGGTTATACATTTATGCTGTAAAGTAGCAGCTAATAGTAAGCATCATTTGAGCTACGAAGATACCCTGAAAGAACTGTATATGTTCATTCTATCCATCCAACAACTCTCACATAAACTCTAGTAGACAGCCTTATCCCGCCAGATTATTATCTGTAAAATACATTGTATCCCCAGCCAGCTGCACACACTAGTCACCATATATCATATGTCTTTATTTGAATTGCTTTTTCACATTCCTAAGAGTCGAAAGTCTCATTCATTTTTTTTTATACATCATAGAAACATGGCATTACAGGTGATAAGCACGTTGTAAAGCAATAACTTTGAAGGAACCGTTTCACTTTGTTTTTTGAACTTGCCTAATCTAATTTTCCATTATTGAGGTTTGAATTGTTTTATGTACAGGTCTATAACATAACATTTGACTTAAGATTTGTCTTTTGCAATGGTCATATGAATTTTGAAAAAAAAAAGATGTAGGTAAATGCCATGATGTTGACTTGACCCTGCAGGCTATATGTTTTAATTAAAATCACATAATTTCACTTACAAGGAAGGTAAGAGCAGGCAAATGTTATCAGTTGGAATTAGCCCACAGCATGGGTTACTGTTCTTAGAATAGATAGGAATTTTTCAGATGTATACATTATTCTGCATAGAAAGCATTCTATAAATATATTTACATTTCTTTATTACTTTAGAGTAAACCTGGCATACTAGAAATATGGTAGCTGTCAGTGTTTTTTTACTCCATAAGTTCTATGTTTCCCTGAATGTTTTATTTATCCTAATGAGTCATTGACTAGGAACAAGCATGCAGCCAGAAGTCAGTTCTGAACTACATGCCCATGCTGAATCAGTGACTCAGTAAGTAGTGAAGCAAAAGGATGAACACACACATACCCAAAAAATCAGTGATGACAGCAGCAATGTTTAAAAAAAAAAAATTGGTTTAGTTTAACCCCTTAACAACTGAGGGATCCAGATTGGCATTCTAATTGGCCCACTATTTTTAGTCGTTTTGCTATGTTTTAGGCAACATCTCAAAGTGGTAATGTGTTTAAACAGTACCCTTTTGTCTATAATTCTTCCTGAAAAAACAAAACAGCGCACTTCCTGGTAGATGAGGGTGCCTATGTACTCCCCTTCCTGACCCAGTTTACTCAAATACAGAAGAGGTCTTATTTACCTCCACTTTGCTTATGATCAATATGGTGATATTTCTTAAGGAATTTGTCACAGCCATAACACCAGTATGTAAAAGTGTTGCACTACCTGAATTTGTTGCAAGCGTCGAAAATAGCAAGAAAACTGCCACGAGGCTTTCGTGAATTTGACGTAGAGCTTTCTAATACAGCAATAACCCCAGCAAAGGGTCAGCAATCCTATTTTGAATCTCCTCCAATGTTCCTTACGACTCATTTGGGTGTATGACTATATACGCATGAATAAAAAACAAAGTGCATGCATTAGAAAAGGGGTAGACAAGTATAGAATTAGATTAGAAATATAACCATTAACATATAAATGTTATCTTATAGTATTAAAAAAAAGGTACAAAAATAATATGTTTACTTTCTACAAAATATAAAGGGATTTTATTAACACATGAATGTTATCTTATAGTATTCTAAATTCTAAGAAAGTTATTAAAAAAAAATGTATCTTATAGTATTCTAAAAAAGTTACAAAAATAATATATGGCTGGTAAATTCCAAAACAAATTATTATAAATTGCAATTTTATTAAACATCACAGAGCTTTATTTGATTCACTAAGTTAAGTGAGCATTCTCTAGACCTTTAGTAAACCACCCCATGAGTGAGCTCTATCTTTATATGTAAGTGTTTTTATAACGCTAGCCCCCTGACCGGACCCTGCAGGCTGCACATTTTAATTGCTATCACATCATTTTGCATTTTTAAGAAAGGCTCAGATGAGACAAGTGTTACTTGTAGGAATTAGCCCACAGCAGTGTTTACTTTCTACTAAATATAAAGGGATTTTCACAGGCCCAGATTATGAGTAGAAAACATGCTTTTAGTATTTGCATTTATTATTTTCTTTATTACCTAACAGCATCCTAAGGCTTAATGTGTTCTAGGATGCTGAGTGAAAATTCAATTAGTTTTCAAGGTTTCAACTTTGCGGGTTGTTATTCATGGTTTCCTCCTAATTTTGTCCTTGATCTTGCTCCATCCACAATGCAACTTATCATTAAAGTGAATGTATAGTATTTTTGTATATGGTTTACTTTCATTGATTATGGTCAGAGCTAAAAAAAAAAAAAAAAGTAAGGTTTGTAGAAAATATTAAATATTACTTATTGATATTTTGTATTCATACAGCTCCCTACAAAATTTAAGTTGAGAGAGGCTGAAAGTAAACAGCTTCTGCTGAGTTCTCTCTGTAAAAAAAAATATAACACTCTATAATTCCTGTGTAATGAATGTGTGCTGGATGTGTCTTATAAAGTGTTATATAGATAGTGAAATAAAGAATGTCAAGCAAAAGTTAAAACCAACAAAGGTTTGTACCGTGTTTTTACAATGAATATAAAATGTCTGTCTCTGACCCTAGGCAGTCTAAGTCACATGGTCTTTGGCTACCAATCTTTACTGCACACATTTTATTCTCTACCATCAGCAGTGTGATGAGGGGATGAAAAGACTTCCTCCATGTATAAATATAAATGTTACATTAACCCAGGCATTACATTTTATGTATGAATGTGATTTATCTTTTTAATTAGACTTTGATTATTAAGGGAGTTTGCTGCACAGAAACAGCTTTTTTTTGCTGCAGCTTTAAATGAGAAGTATTGGGAGACTGAAATGTACTCTTCCCAATACAAATATATATAAAAATGAACCTATAGATCGAGACCTGAGCGATTACAAACCACTAATCGCTCAGCTCATGCTCTTCTACCTGCACAGAGTGGAGACCATCAGCCACCGCTCCTAATAGGGAGGAATCCGCTCCCCTCTCTCTGTTCCTTTAGCACTTATTGGGGTGGGGGAGGGGGGGGGATAGACAGTGGATGAGGAGGGCAAAGCTGGCTCTGACTCTAGAGAGGCAGAGACAGCTGTCAATCAGGCAGCAGGGTGGATCCTGACAATATTGTTAGGATCTTTCCCAACTGCAGCATGGCTCTGCTCTGTCAGGAAATAGCAGGCAGTAGCAGCTACAGGCTGAGTTACTACTGTACTCCTTTTACCCAAAAGAGAACTTAAACAAAAAAAAAAAGTTTGGCTTTAGTTCTTTTTTAAGTGGAACACAATCCATGTAATATCCTTTGTACTGATTTTCTGTAGTTTTCTGTAGACATATTTATAGTATCAGGAGGCATGTCAGTTGAACATGTGCCCAAATCTTATTTTAAGCCCTCCCTACAAAGTCTCACCCCCTTTTTACTAAGGTGTTACATCAGCTACAGCATGGCTACCCCATATTAGTTATGAAAAGCAAAAAGCTCAAGATAAAAATTATTTTTTTTGTAAGAGAATGCAACCGTACTAGCCATTACTCTAATACAACATACTTTTTATTGTTGGTTCTGTTCGCAGTACCAGAGATCGCAGGATCTTTAGTTTCATTATACAAAATACACTTGCACATTCCTCAGACAGGCATTTTGGTATCATTAAACACAGAAATCCTTTTAAGGCTGTACTTGTTTTACCTGCCCTAGGCCCCAAGCCAAAATGACTTGAAAGAAGATTATTCCAGGCAGCTGTCACTTGGAAAGTAACACTGTGTCCCATTTCTGATTTGGCATTCCCTGCATCTACAATCACCTGCTATATAAACACATTTTCGCTATGGCAACATTGTCCATTTTTCAAAATTACATTGGCTTTGACTAAGGGATATACCATGACGACTAACAGATCACAAACAATATTATGAGTAATATGAACATCATTTAAACATATTCAAGCACGTTAGAGGTTGCAGGTTGTTTTCAAGCAGTTCGTTTTTCTCTGTTAACATTATGCAGTTATGCAGTACTGTGCTCCTGCTTTGCACAACAGTGGACTTAAATTGCTAAGCAATAGGAAATGCCCTTTTTGGGCCAGATCAGGTTCACTTTGACAGTTGATTTAATAACATGGATTTTAAAGAGAAGAAAATTTCACATTTACAGAAAATGTGAAATTTTGGCAAAAAAACAGTGCTGGGATGCTTAGACCTTATGGTGCCTGCAGTTATCTCTGTTATACATCAAATGGATCCTCTGTGTCATTTTGGAACCCTTCGGAACCTAGGTCTAACCTTTGCACAGGGCCTCAACATCTCTCCAAGTTAAGACTAGATTAAGTCCTGCCTGAGCCTTTACTTCCATCTGAAGCTCTGTCATTTGACTGAATGACAGGGAATGGTACTAAAAAAGATTTTTGCTAGCCCACAATCCAACCCACTTATACTCATCTTCATCATGCTCTCCCAATGATCCATTGATCCTTCTGGGTATGGGAATGCATGTGTTGTCTTCCACGATCCAGTAATCAATGTGTAGGCCTGGACACTGTCAGGAGGACAGCATACATCTTGCATAAGCTTTAACAGCAAAGGTAAGTGGGTATGGGTAGAAAAAAGTTTGCCAGTTTGCTTGAATGGACAAAGTAACAATCATTATTTTAGACTTAGAGAGACATTTAGTCCCTTTATCCAGCCTGGTTCTAGAATACAAGGGGCTGCTAACGGGTTTCGGACATCCTGGTCACTTCAGGCAATCAGAAACTTTTGTGCTTCTCTTATTTAAGGACTTTACTAAAATTGTTTGAAATTTATCACTGCATATAAATAAAGAGATCATTACAGTCATGTAAAAAATGGGGTAACCCGAGGCAGCTGATCTCTGATGTGTAGCCAAGTGGGAACATGTTGTTTCTTCCAGATCATTACAGTCAGCAGCTAAATGTCTTCATAGGCAGAAATAAATGTTGATTAATTCACGCTTTGGGTCCTAGTAATGTGTCCTGGAGCCATGATGAGCCTTGCTGAGATGCTGATGTCAGCAGTTTTCAGTGCATAAAGAACAGTTTTATTGATATCCGCACCCACAATCCAGAGCTGAGTTGCCATGTTTTTAGGCCACATCACCTGGAGTATGAATGGCCTAGGATCTTCTGTTTCCAATTGACATCGTTTTAATCATTACACACACACCTCCGAGGTCCTAAAATTTGGTGGAAATGTAGGCCTTGGAGGTGAGAGGTCTGCATGTTCAGTACATCATGCATTTATCTTACAGATGAATAAGGTCCAGTATTCTTACTAACATGCATCAGTACTGTATGACTTACCCAGCATCAGGGCTGAGCTCTACGCCTGTGTGCGTTAAATATATGCACTCTTGAATAGAGTGGGGGAGGATCTTTGCCAGGTTTTTGCTGCTTGTCTGTTACTCCATTGGGGATATCTTTTTCCTCACTTCCTTTCCCAGGAAGTAAGGGGAAATCTGAAACAGAGTCCTGGATAGCAATATAAACTTTTTTTAGTGGAGAAGGAGAAGGCTAGACCCCTGTCAGCTTTTTATTGCTGTCTTTGTTCCTATTTCAGATTCTTTATCACTTCTTATTTGGTGATAATATTGTCAGTGGAGGGGAACTCTCTCAAGCAAGGCCTTAGACTGCAGGAAAAACAGACAGAAGTTGTAAATGCAAGTTGTAAAAATGCAGTTCTAAAAAGAGTTCCCCATTCTGTCTAAAACAAGTTTTGGTTGGAGATACATTTTAACATAGCAGTAAACTTATCGGAGGCAGCATTTCAAAATGTTGGCAAGTTTGCCTACTCTAAAATCAAGAATCAAAGCTACACCTCATCATATTATCATACTTATATTAAAGTTCCTCTTTTTTCCATTATGGTAACCATTTTTTACTAACTAAACAGCACAAAGACGAGTTTAGTAAAGACAAACTAGTGGGGTTGCTTGTGATACATTCAGTTTATATTCTTTCCCAATGTCTATAACGGTTACCTGCCTGCTCTGTACAAGCAGAGATGGAATCCTCCATCCTGCAGCATGTCTAATGTTCACTAGGGTTGAGGAATTGAGTGCAGCCTCACTATACCACATGGCTGCTGGTGTGCATGTGCCCAGCACAGTGCTGATGTACTAATAGTGACGCATCACAGTGTTTCCTCTTTTGTTAGAACATGTGACATTTCATTAATTTCCATCAGCACAACGTGGAGCAATGCAGTTGTACCACGATGTCCTGTGCTGAAAAAAAGTACTACATCCCATTCTTTATTTCCGCGCACACCACCACAATGCGGTGGTGTGAACTGAGCCCATCTGGAACAAGGCAAATTGTCTTATTTTGTCTTATTTTGTGTTGCAGCTGAGCAGGGAAAATTCCCAGCACAGCCTGAGTGCATCAGGGGTGCATGGGCCCTAAACCAAAATGTGATCTCAATTTAAAGTCTAGTAGACATGAACAACATCTTTTTATAAACATTTCAGACTATATTTTTTATGCTCAGTATGCTGATTCCTAATGGAGTGCCGCAACAGTAATTCAATTACATAATTGAGGCCCTCAATAGAATTAATTATGCCCCTTCTTGGTGTATCTTATCCAAATTTGGTACTCAGCTTCATATGAGTTTTACATGTCTACATTAGGAAGAAGGAAAAACAAAATCCCAGGAGGGTAGCTGCCAATTTATCCTCACTGTGGATATATATAGGCTGACCCACT
This sequence comes from Nanorana parkeri, assembly GCF_000935625.1. Classification (NCBI taxonomy): domain Eukaryota; kingdom Metazoa; phylum Chordata; class Amphibia; order Anura; family Dicroglossidae; genus Nanorana; species Nanorana parkeri. Next base: position 1,128,277 of record NW_017306404.1, on the reverse strand, counting down.
CCCTGACCTAGTCAGACACAGTTGGATTAATTTCCTGGCTTAATCAAACCATTGAGGAATTCTGAGAATTATAGCTGGGAATCCTGTTTTGCTTTCAGGAACGAAAACATCCTGGGATCTGATCTAATATTTATTTTCTGGTCATCAGCATCTTTTTTGGCAAATAATTCCAATGTCTGCTAGCACTTGGGCTAGGCCAACATGGGCAATTTGTTTCTAGAGATTAATACCAAAGAGTATTGTTTAATAGGAAGAATGGCCTGAGAAATTCTCCAAATAACAGGTTGTTGACTGATTAATCTTTCACTCCCTTTAAAGTCTATGAAGGGCAAGAGAGGAGATTAATCGCTAATAATTTCTTCTATGCAAATTGCAGCGATGTGTGATTGTGGGAGATCGATCACTCAGTTGTGTTGTCAAAAGTTTCTCATGTAGCAGCTCACATTAAACGTCATGTGAAACAACAGATATCAATATTGTGAGATTTGAGGCGCTAGTAAAAATCTTTTGTGTAGCCCCAGAATTACTGTGAACAACCTTTTTTCAAGATGTTCCTCTTCTAATTTATACGGATGTCCCCTTGTAGGTTCCACAGTTCTACAGATGAAAGATTTATTAGAGTTGTAAGTCATGCATACTGCACGTCATTACTTTATTAATAGCTCCTTTTTATTAAATAAGAGCCGTTCATTTGACATGTTATAGAACAATGTATAGGTACTTATTATCTCTTAGCACATCCCAAGGGCAAAATAAGATGAAATGATTACCAGTTGTACTCAATAAATAAATATATAATTTGCATCTATTCCATCCCCTGGTCACATGACCGTGCTTTTCTTGTTTCAGCTGAATAAAAGAAGGTATTGGACGGGTCTTTTCTGCCCGTGCGTGCCCGCTAGGGGGCGCGCGCGAGCAGAAAAAAATTGCCGTCTGGAGACGGCAACCCGCAGATGCTGCAGTGCCGTCCGTCCGTTTTTTTACTACGGGCGGACGGCAAGAGGTTAAATCCCCTTGCTGATGTATCATGAATTGATGAGTGTCGCAGATATTGTTCGAGTGAGTGACATTATATCATGCAGATGATATCTCAACACCATAATACTCTTGAAATTTCAGTTATTGTAAGTGAAATATAATTTGAAGCTTATTGAAAAATGTGACACAATAACCCATCGCACACACTGGGTTTTAATCTTTAGAAGGAAGAAGGCTTCCATTGTGTTCCAGCTGCCACAGCTGTTTTGGGCAGATAACAACAGTTTAGCATTATTATCTTATATAATGTATCACTGTAGTGGCTTCTCGCTGAAGACAAAAATGAGATTGTTAAGAATGATACAACTGGCAAGCGCTAAATAAAAGAAAGTCAAAGTGGTTTATGTTCGATCTAAAAAAAAAAATCTATGCTTTGTGCTTTGATGAAATTGGCACAGAGACTGAATAAAGTATTCTGTTGAATTTGTACATTAACAGTGCACCCCACTGCGAAGAAAACTAAAGAGCACCTGTCACCCATTCCCCACATGAGGCATGCCTTTTGTTGGTTTAAACAATGTTGAACAGTTGCAGTTGATTCATCACGAATGCATGAGAGGTTCCAAACCGCATGTAATGGGCTGGCGGTATATGGCCAGATATCTTATCAGTGTACAAGATAAGTGGGTTAAAGTGTATGAAAAGCCAAAATGTTCTTTTTAGTTTTGGATAGAGTGGTGAGGGGTTAGATTCACTTTTTGCATTTTGACCATCTCATTGGTATTAGAAGTAAGGGAAAATCCAACATTTTGAGTGGTCACAAGAATAGGAATAGAAGGGAAATCTTCCATGTGAATACCTATACCTGTAACAACAAACTAAGATGGCAGACTAAAAGGGCATTTCCCTTGTAATTGAGACGTTTCCTCTAACTTCCTTTTGGGTCTATAGGACAGGATGTGAAGGGAATATGTCAAATGTCAAAGCTTATATGTCAAATATAAGCTGACAAGGATTTTAAACATCCTCTACTCTATCCAACATAAAAAAACCACATTTTAGCTATAGATATAATTTAAGGTCCTAAGTGGAAGCAAATGAAAGGTAGGAAACAGCAACACCAACATTTTACCTGTGGTGACATATGATCATAGTAAATACTGTCACATAGGGGCTCATTTATAAAGCGCATCAATGTGCTTTACAATGTTCTCTGCACTCTGCCAGCTTCGAGACTTTGAATCCAGTGGAGCCTTGGGGGGTGATTTACTAACCTAAACACACACACACACACACCAGGTGTGTGTGATTTTCACACAGCAAAACGTATTTATCAACCAAAAAGTCTCTAAAAGCATATTTCCACTAATGCCATATATGGAAAAATCATGCACATGATGCATATATAATGCTGCTTCACAGTTTAGACAAAAATGGTTAGCTCATGCATTTACATTCCTTGCATTCATCAACGCAAGCAACACAACATAGAGCTAATTTACCCAACATCACCTTGGAATTCCTTCAGGGCTTTGCACAACACACCTGCTGGGTGTGTACACATTACAAAGGTGTTTAGATTCCACCCATAGATCATGCTGGGAGGGAACACACTGCAGAGGTGTATACACATTCGTGGTGTGTTTATAAGGTTAGTAAATCAACCCCTTTGCATCTTTGCAGCAGCTTCCTTTAATAAAGACCAGTCACTGCTGCACTCTCTACTTGTTCATTGAGATTGGTTTTGTCTCCACCCCCCTTCTGTAGTTTTCCTACAGACAAACTGTAGTGGGTGGGGCCTGCTGGGTACTTCGCACAGTTAAGCACATTGATAATCCCACTGCTACTGTTACAAGATAATATTTGGATTTTCAAAGGCATTTGGTGCACACAAATTGGATTTATATCCTCTGTGGCTATTGAGCAGTATGTTATACTGAAAGATTTCATGCCTGGAGTTCAGTTTTCAATACAGTTATTCAAACTGACAAAATAATGGCCCCAGCATTATACGTTAAAATCCCCAGACTTTCAGCTACCTTTACCTTCGCTCATGGGAACCCATCAGAAGATTCTCATGTTTGATTTACCTGTCTGTCTGAATGCCTGCAGCGCTATATGGTTTGCAGAGCACCAAGAAAAATAAAACTTTTATTATGTAAGGTAGATTATGCTAATCATAACAGACAGCCCAGTATTTTTGTCCAGTGCAATGACAATTGTTTTTAACAGTCAGCTTATGTATGGGTGACAAAAAAAAATGAGTCAGAGCAATGAAAAACGAGAGCAGTGGGCACAAGACTCTTCCAGCACACTCTGTAATTTGTCATTTTAGCATAAAATCATTTGCAAAAGTAGCAGTCGGCTTAGTCACAAAGATATTCATTTCAGTGTGCAGGCTCAGAGATCAGCAGGTTGCTTGCCCAGAGAACCACATAAATAAAAACTGAGTCTGAAGAAATAGTCACTGCCTGGGAAAATATCAGATCTTTCTAGCTACTGGACAAAAGATTTGCCTGTGTAATGTCAAAATTGCATTAAATATTTACAGCTGGAAGAACTGTACCGGAGTGGAAGCCAGTATTAAAAATAGCGGCTTGTCAAGACAAAAAGAAAAACAAACTCCGGGACTAGCCTTAAATTCAGGATAGTTGGCAGTTATACTTTCACTTGAATCTATTTCCGAGATTTGCTACAATTTTTTAGCATTGTAATTTTTTATTATTGTTTGGCATTGTTACCTGCAGTGGAAAGTCATGTGGTACTTGTCAATGGAAGGTTATGTGTTGTGCTTGTGTTGTATTTATATCACATCTTGGAGGATTAAGATATAAACTTTTGTCCCATGCCATCCTGTCATTAGGTATGTTAGTCTTACCTCCAAACCACAAATGTTTTATACTTTACTTCATTACCAGCCAAACACGAAGATTGATGTGCTTGGAAATCCTGTCAGAAACTGTGTCTGTGATGTTTGTTGTGCGTATCCAGGGACACCTCCAGGATTGGTGCACCTGCTACACAGACTGTGGCATTCTTTAATTATATCAGAAAGGAGCTGCATGGAGGTTTGCAGTGTTTTTGCAATACTAAAAAGTAGTTAAAATAGATACAAAGTCATATGACAGTATTCCTTACAATGTAAGCTTCAGGGGTAGATTTGCAATTGTCAGTATCAAGGTGCCCATAGACATTCGATAGCAGTCTTTATGGAACTGGAGGACAATCTATTGTCTTTAGGAAACAAACTGGGACTTGTGGGGAGAAGTAATCAGATAGGTTCAAACAGCATGTCCAAATTATTTTGTTTTCCCACCTTTTAAGTTGGCCTTACAAACATCTGCAACTTCCTCCCCTGCCCCCCATGTTGGTTAAAAACAAATGCTTATACACTGCAACTATTCATGTTTAGGGACCCAGAGATCGGCATAAATGATTATTATTATTAATATACAGGATTTATATAGCGCCAACAGTTTGCGCAGCGCTTTACAATATAAGGAAGACACTACAATTACAAATTATAAATGCATGATGGTAGGTGGATCACATTTATATGTTTAAACAGCCATATATTAATGGCGGTTTGTGGTGGCCATAAAGCTAGCCATACACATCAGAGGAATTTTCCATATACCACAAGAGTCATGCTGAAGTTCATAAAAATATACTATAAAAGACACCAACTAATCCAGGTACCTATTAATTTAAATTACATTCATATACATTTATATTACCTTTCTTTATACCCACTCTGCATCTTAAGGTTCCCCCTCAGAACAGTAACCCGCAGGTCCTCAACACTATGATCAGGTCTACAGTGTTCTGCCACAGAAAGGTCGATCCTGTTGTTGTTAATAGTAAAATGATGAGAGTTCATCCATTGACTCAGTGTCTGCCCTGTTTCCGCCACCCCCCACAAAGACATGGCATTGGATATTGCACACACATATTCAGGTGCAACACAGTATTGAGGATCTGACAGTTGTTGTTCTCATGGTGACATTTCAGATGCAGAGGGAGAAGGAAAAATAGGAATAACAATTTATGCAGAAATTTAACACTCCACATCATAGCCTCAATAGAGACAAAAGCTTTATGTGCCACTATGACTAGGCTTTCATCTTTGTGTAGCTCACAATTCAGCTTCTAGACAGACTACAGATAAAAAATGGAATGCCATGACCAAATGTGCTTATTTCACACCTCTGAATTATTTCCTGAACTCATTTGTAAATAACTTATTTACCGTACTGACCTGTACCTCTTTCTGAATATAGCTTTCCATGTTTGTTCTGGGCATGTTCAACGTGCATTCTTCACTGTACTTGTGTGTACAGAAGTATGATTGTTTGTATAAAGCCGTGCCTAAAGAAGGGGTGAAACTATTGGGTGGAGCCAGCTGTTACTGCTAGCTCCGCACAATCGTTTTCTATTTACTTTTTTCACTCTTTTTCTGTTCTGCTCGGCGTAGATGGAGGAATCTGTTGCACTTTTTTACAGGTGTATGGCCAGCTTAAATCTCCCGAAGTAAGTGGAATTCCTGTTTTAGACAGTTGTTATGTTATGATTTTCTTAGGCACATGTTAAACATTTCATGGAGTCTTATGCTTGTGTTTTTCTATATGTTTGGGAATTTATAAAATTTTGGGAAACATGTTGGGAAATAAGGAACTATAGCCTGTGCCTGCTAAATATATAAACACTGTCAGTGACCAGCACAAAAGACTGGATATCAAAGCTGGCCTGTTATCTCTTCCCAGCAGAAGCTTTTTCCGACAAGTTCTAAAGGAAAGGGAGAATAAATTGCAGTTGATTCTTTGAAGTTTACTGTGCAATGTTACGGACATTTAATGCACAGAGCCAGTGTTTTAAATAGTCCAAATGCAAAAAAGCTTAGCGACAACAAAAGAAAAAACCCTCTTATTTGAACTTTAAATCAAACCACTTGTTGGCTTTCCTTTGCTTGGCAGTAAATTAGAATTAATGTAGCTTTCCTGTTGGTTAATCCAATTCTGAATAAAAGTGTCTTCGTAGCTGTTGTTCCTTAGTACAATAATAGGTGTAAAGTTCATGTCATTTGCAGTAAGTAAGAACATAATTTATGACAAACATCAATTTTATGAAAGGTACATGTGTTTGAGGGTAAATGGTACATTCAGCAATGTGGTCTGCATATGTTAGCTGGTAAATATCACAGACAAATTTTTTTAGTGATGACCGGTGTAATTTTGTATGGCAGTAGCAGCTAACCAGCTATTAAAGGAACTAAGCTTTCATTAAACAGTGACCCAACTGCCCCAGCTTCCCCATCATAGGTAAATGCCCCACAAAGACTTCAGAGCACACAATCTTCCCAATGTAACAGCTGAGGTCTAGCCATGCCATCTTTTTACTTTTCTTGATGTTGGGTATTTTGAATATGCAGATTTTATTTCCTGCAGGAGTTGACCTCTGCAGTATAATCTATAGGCCTCATTCACACACAATGCAAGCAGAATTGTATATACGCGTCTATGCGCGTATATACGAGCGTCTATGCGTGTATATACGAGCATATATGCATACATGCATGCACTATATGCAATCCCAGAATGCATCTCTCATAATGGAATTTTGAATGTGCTGTACGCATGTTTGCGCGTATATGCGCGTAAACGCACATATATGCGTGTAAATACGCAGAAATACGCTGCCCGGACGCATCTATGTTCCATTCTGTTTTTTCGCATATATACGCTACGCAAATATATGGCTCCTTACGCGGCTGTGTGTATGGAGCCATGTATTTGCATATGTTGCATATGGTACAATATGCACGTGCGCACGTATACGCACGACAGTGTGAATGAGGCCTTAGAGTAACAGCCAAGCATGTGCATGCATGGGCCAGCCAAAACCATAAATTTGAAATGCTAGTTGGGAATTGACCCACCCCTTCAGCTACATTATTCATGTGTTTTTGCCTGTGTTTTATCACATGAGAAGGCTAAAGCAGCATAGTTTGTAACATATTATATGAGATGAGAGTATAGCACGATCTGTCAAGTTGACAAGAATATCAAAATAATCTGGTTTTAGAACATGAAGCATGGGTGTTATGATGAAATTTTCCCATGAAATATCTGTAAACTAGATGCAATGCTCATATAAATGTGAAACATTTGTTTTGTTTTAATGTGAAAATGCAATTGTTGACATTGATGGCTCATAGTAAGCTATAATAGCAATATACAGTGCCAGGGTAGCAGTAACAATAAAGCACAGTGTTGTATTGCAGGCTGTCCCCACATTCTTTTCTTTTACATATTGACATCCCACCATACCAGGGCCCTTAATTTTCGGTTAGACATTTTCACATGCAATGTTGTTTTCAGAAAGGATATTTAGAGACTGTTGCCTAAATCAGGTAATAATCTCATGTCTGTGGCCTGCAGGCAGGGGCTGACTGAGTTATTTGGAGAGTTACCATTAGAAAACCTGGTGCAATAGCTATTATACCCCTACATAAGCCCAACCTGGCCTCTTCTTCTCTCCCTCTTTCTACTTCTCCCTTCAGTTCTGACATAAACTCGCCAACTTGACAAGTATGATCACAAGGATGCTTTGCGGTTCACCACTGATCGCTTGCCCTGTGGGCAATCTGATTGTGCCTGTATGGACAACCACCCTCTTAAATCTATGGCCAGATTTACTGTTATTAAAGCCCATCAATCCAGATTTAACATAATATGTGTAGGAGCTACCTGCTGATGCCACTTATAGTACCTTAGGCCCTCCGAGGGCAGCTTAATAAATGTGTTTCTTTTGCCTTTTTGGATTGATGGTGGATAGACCTCATTGTGCTAAAGGTTACCAGTGTTATGGTGCCTGCCTAATCATTTTCACTGATCAGAAACTAATTTTATGTTTTAGATCAGTTATAACAGTGTCCATGATACACCTGCGCAAAGCAGGAATTATCAATCTCAAAGCACTTAATTACTGTGTAGCCAGTACCCAGTCTCTGGCATGGCAATCTCTGGCAATCTGGCCACTCTGGCATTTGTTGCCAGAAGGTTGGTGTGTTTTGTTTCAGAATTTGCAAGCTAGTATGAGATACTTGGGGCTGCTGATCTTCACGCATAGTGTTTTAATAAATGATTTTGTGGTGCCTACAGCCATTTGTACTTGATTTCCAACAACACAAATATACTGTTTACAAAAGAAGGCTGGTGTTCACAATGTGCCAAGGCTGTTGTTGAGGGTAGGAAAGGCTGTGTATTACTTGTGCTATTGATAGAAGGGCACACATAACTGCACCATAACCATTTGCTGGAGATAAATGCCACGCTGGATAAAAATAAATCACCTTTCGCACATCCCGCAGACAAAGGACACTCAGTACTTAATAATTTTCTTTGTATAAATTGTTGCATTGCTTTGTGTGTTTATTTTTTCCAGCACTTTCTAAAGTGCAGTGAAGAATGGCTATCATTGAAAATGCTGTAGAAGCTCAGTGAATAAGCACTGCCATTAAGTCCACAGTGTTTAATTATATTCCAGCAATGTAAAATTCCAGGGATCCAATATCTGCTAGAGGGAAAAAAAAGGTTGTGCTTTTTTTAATTATAAGAGCTGAGAGTATTTCTTCCAAATACCAAGGAAATGTTCTATAAGCATAGTAAATATTTCTAGGAGATGTTCCCTTTGCAAGTTTATGAAGCCCATTGAATTAACCTTAAGGCAAATTATAATGGTTTTTGCTCAGTTTTGGTCTAAAACTTTCTTTTTCAAAAATGTACCATTTTACACTACCAGTCTATGTTTTATATCATTGTGAAATGATTTATACTTTTTTTTATTAAACTGTACCTGGTACCTGGACTGTACCTGGCCAATCTTATCTTCTTCTAAGGAGAGGAAGGAAAATATTATATAAAACTACTAGTTTTATATAATATTTGTTATGAGTATCTGGTACTTGTGCATATTGGCAGCTTGATTATTTAGAGTACCGTATCTTTGACTGATTTCTTGGCGTAGAAGCTATTGGGTTATATTTAGAGAAAGGAAATCGTTTTTTAAAAATGTGCATTGCTTCTGTTCCAAGTCACACAAAACATAGTGGTATATCTCAGGACTATATAAATTAGGTTAAAGAATGTTTAAACTTAAGAACAAAAATGTAATATATTGCAGTGCACTTGTCCTTAAATGTGGCTGCATTAGGTTTCTTTTTTTTTCAGCAAAAAACGTTTTCTGCAAAAATGTTATCAGCTTTCAAAGTTACCCTCAGTACTGCAGAATACATCTTCCCTATGCGATGAAGATGAGGAGGTGTTTGTAGTGTAATGATGCTGTTCCATAGATACAGTGCGGTGAGTGAGCATTGTCATTCTGGGACAGGAGGTGTGATCACTAGGTGAAAATAAAGGGAGAGCAGCCTGAAAAAAAGCAAACCAATGCAGCCACAACTTCTAAGCACTGGGTACTACAAATGCGTACTTGTTCTTTAAACAAATGTATTTGCTTATTTTAAGCTTTTTTGCATTGTTTGTTAATACATTAATCAGAGGGAAGGAGAAACATTGAAGAGAGTGCATAGTCATTTTGATGGGTTTTTTTCTAATATACATGGAAAAGTGAACAATCTAGCATACATTTTATTAGCCTTTGTTTTTATGGTGTATTTGTATGTGTACATAACAATGATTTGTAAATGTATTCTTACACACACTCTGCTTCTTTCTTCACTTTGCTACATATTGGTTGTGCTTTACTGCTTATTCTCACAGTGAAAAAAAGAGTCGGCTGACACACTGAAAAAATCCTCATGTCTTATATCATTAGTTATTTGGCAGGAAGGTAGAGTGATGGCGGTGGCCAATCTACCCTGCCAACAGCGACGGGCGCCTTTCAGTTCCAGTCAGCAGGGGATCTGTGCAGGGATCTTTTTTTGATTGGAGCCGTTCGGAACGACTGTCACTGTTGTGAACTTACCGGACCCATGTTAGGTCTTTAGGAAATCAGATATCAATGGACATGTATCCATTTACATCAGATTATCCCTGATCCACCATGATCAAGTCCACCAAAATGGCATTCTGTTTGGTTTTCTGGACCTGGATGGAGTCAGTGGTAATGAGATGTAAATAGACACATGTCCGTTTAGATCTGGCTGCCCATAGACCGGTTCCTCTTTTTAAGCATTGTAGCACACAGACATTCGACCTACAAAAGAGCTACAAAACTGATGTCTGAATTGGGCCTAAACTGGCTCTAAAAAGATAGCAATAAAGACACTATCTGCAAGGAGTTTGCATGTTCTCTCTGTGCTGGCATGAGTTTCCTCCGGGTACTCCATTTTCCTCCCACACTCCAAAGACATGCTGGTAGGTCAATTGGCCCCTGTCTAAATTGGCCCTGTATGTATGCATGTGTGATAGGGACCATAGATTGTACGCTTCTTGAGGGCAAGGACTGATGAGAATGTGTACTGTGTAAAGCGCTGTGTAAATTGTCAGCGCTATATAAATACCTGGAAATAAGTAAATAAATGTGAAAAGGAACCTAAAGTTCCACCTGCTGGCTACAAAAGACTACCAAATATTCATGTCAGATATTTCATATTTACCTCCACAAAAATATATAGAGTATATATTAAAACAATTAATAAAATTAGCAAATATAGCTTCTTAATGTACATGATTTTATACAATGACAAATTATACATAGAAACAAAGTTAGTAAAGCATAAAATAATTTACATTAATCTGATTGCTATCACATAGATCTAAGAACTGTACAAAAAATAGAATTTTCCCTTTAGGAAGAAACTCTTTTTACTTGTATTTTTAAATAACTGTATTTGAGGCGGATTGAAGTCTCACTTGGAAAACTCTACAGTTTTTGCAGTTTATTAAGGATGCAGTTGTTTCATCTAAGACCAAACGGCAGCATTGCTTGCGGTGAAAGAAAAGTATGCAGCAGAGCTATATTTTCCCTCTGAGCTGGAATCCTATCCAGAAGAACTGTAGCCAGCAGCATCAACTGAGGAGTCACAGCGATCCAGTCTACCAGCTGTTGTCAGAGACTAAAACTAGAATCAGAACTCTCATGAATTCACACCAGGCCTCGAAAATTACAAAATGCAATAGAAAACAAAAAACGGTTTTAACGGAGACCATTATACATATGAACAAAAACAGCATTAACATTTTACTTACTATAAATATCTATAAGCCCAGGGGTATGCAAATAATATTAAAGAGGAACTCTACCCATAGCTTTAAAATAACAACAAACACACCTTTAGAAATGTTTAGTAATGACAATCTACAAACACATACTTCTAGATAATTGCCGGCTTTGTATTCTTTGCATTCCTTATTTCTCTTTTCTTTCCCAGTCTCCTGGCAGTGGCCATGTTTACTAAGGGCAGGTTACTAGCTCTCCATTTACTTCCTGGAACTCTGCACATGTGACGCGACATGTGAGTAGGACATGTGACCATGCACATCATCTCAGGGGAGGAAAATGCCTTTCCTTGAGGTCTCATGAGATTTCCCAGCAACGCTCTGCTGAAGTAACGTTCCCAACATGCAACACTTTGGCACATTATGTGGATTTGTGCATTCATAGAGCATCTTTATAGTAAAAGAAGGCTCAAAAGCAGCATTGTTTGGACCCACATGACAAACTATGACCCTGCTGTACGCATTGAACATCTGTGTACCATCAGCTAGATAGTTTAGGGATAATTAACACTATGTGCATGGACCTCGACACGAACGTGCAGACCACCAATGCAAGCTTACTGTAAAAATGTATCCTTGCTCTGGTTCATTTGCGTTAGTAAATCAGCCCCACTGAGTTACACCTAATAAATCATTTATAGTATTCTTCAAATTACCATGGTCCTCTGTGTCATAGTTGAGCAGATGCATCTACATAAACACTGCTGTCTTGCTGGAACTCTGCTATGGCTATTGCAACATGTTTATATTACCTCATTATAATGCAACTTTGAGTGTGGAAAACACTTAACAATTGAAGGTAAATCTATGCTTTAGAAATTGTATCACATTTTTTATGTGAAAAATATCCTACGATCCCTCATTCCCGTCTTTGTATACTACCTATGACTAATTTCCTTTTGTAACACCAGTATGATAGAGTTTTTCCTCTGTATTGCCTGCTCTTAACCTTTATGATGTTGTAAACTGAAAACTACTGAAGACGTAAACTTTTTAATATAATAAAAAACTTTTAAAATGTAAAGGTAAACCTCCTTAGGGTATTAAGTCAGATGAACTGGTGAATATTAAATATTATAGTCAGAAAAATAAATTCAACATATATGTATTAAGTCTGGAGAAAAGTCAAACTGGTGAATATTCAATATTATAGTCAGAAAAAGAAATTCAACATATATGTCTTAAATTTGAATCTGACCTATAACAACGCTTTTAATGTTATATAGTGTAAGACAAAACCCAGTTTTATGTATGTAAATGTTTGAGGGAACCTTATGAACTTTCTAAATTTGTATATCTTGTAATCTATATCCAGCCTAGTGGGCTGGATACAAATGATTTATTAGCATGAAGATGTTGTGAATTAAAACTAACATTAACATTCTAGGTGGCTTAGGCCCTATTCGCACTTGAGCATTTTGTAGAATGTCTAAGTGCTACAACGTTCCACAGGAGAAAGCCTGTAACTCACAAAAGTACAGGAGCTTTTTTCGGGACATAGTCAGGCATTTTGGCCCCAATAGACTTCAATGGGAGTGCCTGAAAAAATGCACAAAATGCTCATAATGCACCATTGTCATGCATTTTCTTGCCTAATAACTAGCTTTTCATTGTCATTCATTGTTTTTTCATTCATAATAATAAAGATGCTCTAGCCAGTACAAATGCTCAAACAAGAGCCTGAAAAAAACGACCAAAGGCACTCAAGTGTGAATGAGGCTTTAGGGGGCATTATTCTGATCATATGCTGGCTATTGCAGCATTCCATACTTCTGGGGTGTTATTTACCAGTGACACAATCTTGACATTTTCAGAAGTGGAAAGACAGAGCTGGTCCCGTGTAATTATTTGTTGATGGTTCTCATCCAATAGTGATTAAGTGATGTGAATATGTGTAATCTGGCTAATGGATGGGCAGCTATCACAAGCCTAAGGGTCTCCACAGTATCATTGGTTTAACAGTGAACACAGTAGATGTAGAAATTGAAGCGCCACACTATTTCAATTGGTGTGACGCTTCAATTCCTACATCTACAATCTTGGAAATGACAGCCTCAAGATTGCAAAGAGCGATGTCGTAGTAATCAGGTAAGTTTCATCACATTTTGAACTTGAAATGACAGCCTTAAGATTGCAAAGAGCGATGTCGTAGTAATCAGGTAAGTTTAATCATATTTTGAACTTGATTTTTATGTTTAGTTTTTTTGTCTAGATTATATCCAAGACATCTGTTATGTTCAAAAAGCAGGCCCAGTGGTAGCTAGCACTTACATACTGTACCTCCCACTTTCTGAGATGAGAAAGAGGGACACTTTCCCGCACTACGTATTTAGACATGGGCACATGCCATGCCCCAGATATGTGGGCCAGTGAGAATTTGAATGCCAAAAATTATTAGTAAACCCAGAATCGTTTTTGTTTTTGTTTTTTTTCACCATTACTTTTCCTTTATACTGGCTGTTTGAAATCACAAACAAGATCGTTAAGAGATAAGAATAGTGCAGAATAAAACATTTTATCGTTAAGTAGAACCTTTTTATAGATATCTGTACATCAGACCATAAAGAGGGACAACTGAGAAGGAAAGGAAGACAGTTGGATTTGGTTCAAAATGAAGAGCAGTCCATGCAAATAAAGGACAATCCCTGTAAATGAAGGACAGATCCTGTAAATGAAGGACAGCACTGCAAATAAAGGACAGTCCCTGCAAATGAGGGACAGTAGGAGATATGCATAGAGTTTGTAACAGAAGAAAAATCACGTATACATTTAACATTTGCCAACATCACAAAGCATTATAAAAAATCAATAACCAGTAAGAGAAAAAAAAAAGTTGCCTGAAAATGTGAATCTTATAATTGTATTGGTACAAAGAATGAATTGTGCTGTGAAGAGGATAATGTCAGCCACCAACACATAACAGATGTCGTTTCCTTTCAATTTCATATAGACAGCAGATCTCACTCGGCAATTTATTATTTACCAGCGCCAATGCAGCTGTGGATTATTGTAATTATGGATTTAATATATCCTTGTCAGCTTTCTGTGCATACTGATTCAAACATTACACATTCTCTCTGGAGTATCTTTCATTTTTTATGATTGCTTGATTTATTTTTACTAACTAATCTGAGAAGAGATTGCCAATGTGTGTCTGTGTGCTGGTCAGGTAGTCAAGAATAAGCATTATTTTTCCTCTCTATTATAGTCGGGTTCTAAAGTAAAGATGAAATTCTGGGAACAAAGACTGAGACTAAACATCCAGTAATTAAGACATTGAAAGTGGTTCTCAGTGTAGAATACACTGTCTTAGCGCTAAAAGCTTCATTTCATCTCCTGCAGAATCTTTTAATCCTTATCAGCTCAGGGGCTGCTTATCACAGAGATTAGGCAGCACATGCAAAAGAACAGAAAACAGAGTGCCGCCTCCATGTGAAAAATCATTTATTTAAAAATACACAAATGTTTAAAATATACTCACACGTATACGTCGTCATTCTCTCGTGACTTCCCTCACCGCTATGCCTCGGTTGGCTTACGCGTTTTAGGGGCATGCCCACTTTGTCAGAATCGTAATTTTGCCCTGCCAGAGACTAGGGCTTGATTTGTTCAATTTCAATCTTAAGCCTTAGTCTCTGGCAGGGCAAAATTACGGTTCTGACAAAGGAGGCTACAAAGAGGAATCCCCTCTTGAAATTTCTGTTGTGACAGTTGATTATGTGCTAAACAGCGTTTTTTTTCTTTGTACACGCAGGAAGCTGGCTTAAAGACACCGCACCAGCCCCTTGCGGAGTAGGTGCTTAAATGACCCTCTGAATCAGAGGCGAAATGCCCAGCCTCACCTCACTGCATTCTGGATGTCCTGGTCCATAATCTGTGGTTTCATTAGCCGTACTGGCCTGGATTCTGTGAGAACCATTAGAAATAATGGCAGAGCTCCTATGAGCACCATCAGAGATACTGGCGGGTCTTCTGGAAGACCTGGCTGCGATTCTCAGAGGAGATCTGTAAAACCCAGAAGGGACTCTAACCATAACATTAATTTCAGTGGCAGAGTCTGGTTGGGATGCTGACATCACTTGTAAGGTGATGCCCAACAAAAATCTCAGTTTTTTTGGATGTCTACACGAGGGAGGCTTTTACAAGTAAATAACATAAATGAAATACATTAAATGTCCATATAATCTTATGGGAAGATTGTTGTTGAAATGAATGGTCTGATGACAGACCATTTTTTAATTTTAAATGTTCCCATTTTAAATTTTGTAAAGTTAATGGGTACATTCTTGAGTTAAAAATCAGTCTTGTAAAAGATTAAGAGGCTTCCACCCATGAGTGCCAAGAGACTCCTCAAGCTCGAGAATGGTCATGTCAAGAACCAATACCAGGGGAACATATATGTCTTAGCTCACACATCAGGATAACATAGGAAGGTATAAAGAAAGCAATCATTACAGTGTATGTCACGAAGAGTAGCAGCTGTAACAGGTACCTGAGTAGCAGGTGTTACAGAACTGGATTAAATGAACATGAGCTTAGGAAGCTCAAGAATGAAATGTGCCTTTCAAAGCCCTTTCACAACAGGATACCACTCTGTTGGCATCACAGAACTCAGTCTCTCTTTCTCAGCTCCCTGACCTTTATCAGAGACAGCCTGTTGAAAATCTAATGCCTAGAAATGTCACTCGGTACTTAGGAAATGGCTTTTATGCTCAAAGAAGAACTCTGCTAAGCACTATTTGCATCCAAACTGACTGTGTAACATAACCCCAGTGCAGTTCCATTAAAATAAAAATCCTTTTTTGTGAGACAATCACTTACTGTTATGGTGCCCCAATGCCTCTAACAATCACGTATCGGCAAATTTAAAAAAAATTAGGAGCTACTACATCTCATTAATATGTCAGAACTGTCAACGTTGGGGGCAGCCTCAGAAACAGCATGCTTTCCTCTGACTCCCCAGGATATCAAGGCAAGGGGCTCAGGCATCAAGGGATTTTGCTTACTTGGTTTAGGAGATCGACTGCAATCAGCAGCCTCAGTAACTTAAGCAACGTTCACAAATTATTATTTGTAGAGAAGTAAACAGCTTACCATGTAGAATATACAGAAACTTTGTTTTTTTAAACTGTAGAATTTCAGAAGTCAGCTTAACCACTTGAGATCTACAAGACATTTATGAACATCATGGACTTTAAGTGGTTAAAGCAAGCTCAGTGCTGCAGTAACAGGCGTGAGCTTGGCATAATTTTTTTGAGCCAGCTAGCTAGTAAAAGTGATCCGGATGGTTTACGTTTACAAGCCTGTATGTGTGCCACTCTAGATGCAAAGTGGTTAAAAAAGGTCTCTTGATCGAGGCATCCAAATTGCTCATAAAACTCATATGTGTTAACAATGGCAAAATATGAAACGATAAAATACAGTTCTGAAATTATGATGTGAAGTAATTGTCCTTTAAAACATACTGCAGTATAAAATGGTTATATTTGAAGATTCAAACTGGTTTTTTTTTCAGTTCAAGATTAAAACTTAAAGTGCAAGTATAGACACAAATAATATACACACATTTAATCCAGTTATGTAGTTGGAGGAAAGATGACTTCATGAATGAGCTGCTGCTCCTTCACCATCCAATCACAGCTATGACTAAGCTGTATTGTTTTGGCTGCAGTAGAGAAAGAAAAGAGGCAAGTTCTGCCTATTATGACAGAAATACAAAAACTGGCTGAACACAATTGCAGTTTTTAGCCCACACATATTATAACTTTGAGTCTAGCATGCATTCATAAATTGAATATATGCAGTACTATCTCATTGTGTAGGGCAAAATAACTAGTAAATGTGCCAAAGCTCCTTGCTACTCACACTGGCCAAATCAAACCAATAATGTCTGATTTCAGTCCTCAGTAGGAAATGCCTGAGGCCCCATTTACACCTAAGTATTTTGTAGCTCCTTTCCCTAAGCACGGCAACACTCAAGAAAAGGAACCCCATTTTTTTCAATGGCCACTGTTTATACCTTAGCACTGTGTTGCTTTTTGCCAGTTGCATGAAGCTTTAAAAGTACTTGAGCTTTTTGGGGGGCAGAATCATGCGTTTTGGCCTAATATACTTCAAAGTGTCACTAAACTCAGAAGTTAAACCATAATTGGATCATGTACCCTACTTACCAACAAAAATGTAGTTTATTTGTGCATCACTTAGCTATAGATCCTCAAATCATCTCTGAATTCATGCTGACATTGTCCTTTCTTCTGGAGGGTGGCTACTTTTTTTGCCCATGGTCCCTGTGTATGTTGTAAACTAGTCACCGCTCCAAACTCGCTCCTGTGATGGACTACAATCTGAGTTTACTATTTTGTATTGAGATTGCAGTCCATCACAGGAGCGGTGGCTACTTTGATTGATGATGATTTGAGGATCTACAGCTGAGTGATGCACAAATAAGCAATATTTGTGTTAATAGGTAAGGTACATGAATACATTTTTAAGATTTAACTCTTTAATTTAATGTAACTTTTATGGAAGGGCCTGAACAATGTTTGTAAAACAGGTGTTTATGCTCGTTTTTTAAGCATTCCTATTTAAAAGCCTATGTAGTAAAAATGCATGATTCTGCTTCTGTACTACAAGTCACGCATTATTGTGCTTTAAAACATACGTACAAACGTGGCATAAAAGTGCTTGGTTACACTTGCACATAGGTGTGAATGGAGCCTTAGTTAATAGACTACAATACTCTTAGTTGGAATTCAGTTAAACAAATAGATGTTATTAAGTCCCTTAAACACCACACTAATGAGTTTACATAAGAAAACTATTGTAGAAGTATATTCAGAAAATGCCCATGTCAATTTAGTGAGCTGGATTAATATCAGAAAACATTACTGAGCCTGTTTTTTTGCGATACTGTGCAGCTATGCTCAATAATCCTATGAAAAATGACATCAAATAAATAAGCTGAACGATCAGATGCAGCTTAATAGCAATTTGGTGATATACAGCAGCAATCCTACAACGCTTAAAAGTATTTTATATGTACTGTATAAAACAGAAAAAAGAAAAATCTAGGTATATTCTGTATGTAGATTAAGTAGCGGCTGCAACTCTTGGATCTGCACTTGAAATGTGCCAGTTGGAATGTGACTGGCTGCTATATGTTGAAGACTTCTTTTTTTCCAAACTCAGTTTTGTTACATTGCCATTTTCTGGTGGCCTTTGTGTTCATTACCTAGTTGCAATGTAAATCACATTTTCAAGTGTTACATTTTCAAAAGGGCGATTTCAAATTTGCTCTTTACCGAAATGATTACACTGTAAGTGCATAGATATTTTAGACATTCTTAACAGAGTCTATAAAGCATTATAGCATATATTATTACAGTGTAAAAGTCACTTTTCTATGGAAGAAGTGTTTGAGCCTTGCAAAAAGCAAAAAAAAATTACTGCAAGGTAATGGTATTTGAAACTAAAAAAAAAAAAAATTAAACTCTTTGAAGGAGGATACCAGGTAACTAACGCCCAATCCACATTCCACGGTATAAACTTCAAATTGAGTTGATTAAGAGATCAATGCAGCTCAATAAAGCACTGTATTTTCTTCAGTTCCCTTAGAGTGTGTGCATAGCTAATCATTGTTTCTACTTTTAGATATACTGTAGCATAGGGGATAGTTGAAACCAGGTTCAAGACCCATAAACCCCCCCACGGTTCCACAAGTAAATTTTCCGATCAAATACAGACCCTGCTCAGCCAAGAATTTTCAGACTGAGTCCTTTGACAAAAGTCAATTGAAATATTGTCGTTGGTCTAAGTGACTTTAATGGTGATAGAGCCATAAGTGATTCGAACTTTGGCCGATTCAGAATTGTATGGCCAGCTTTAGTGCTTTCTGTGCCCTGTGAGGGGGATTTTCCTTCACATTCTGTCCCAAAGAAAAACCAGGAAATGGGAGGAAATCTGTCCAAAGTAAAGAGAATTCCTCTCTTAGGCAGTTATTACTGGAACAGTTGTTCACACACAGGGCTGTCTCAGGGGCTGAAGTTCTATCCCTTCTATATGCCATCCAAAAAAATAAAAAGACATTTTGGCTAAAGTTCTAATTTAACACCAACTATTATGTTTAATCCAACCCACATTTTCTTCTTTTGTGTCCTGTTCATTGTTCAGATGGTCCATAATGAATATGTCCATGCATTGTTTTGGGTTTTTCTTTACCCAGACAGTGCTGAAGAGTAAGGAGTGCAAAGTTAGACCTTATATGACTGGCTTTGGTTATTGGCTCGTATTATATACTACTGTCTTATAAAAACTGTAGGAAATATGTTCTGTTTTTATTTTTTGCATGACATTTGTCATTAAATGTTTTAAAAATGAGTGTTACCACATTATATATAGACAGCTAAACTAAGATTCTTGAGTGCATATCACTGGATGGCTAATTAAAATCTTAGGTGTCTGTTTAACCCAATCAGTGATTTGCTACTCAGTGAACTTGATGTACTTGAAATATATTCCCAGAGCTTGGTGTCTTTGTTATTCTGCAATTCTAAATATTAAACAAATGGGGGAAAAAACTAAAATAGCAAAAATGCAGCATGTTGCAATGTTAAAGCAAACCTTTTTTTAACTGACCATATTTTGCCAAACAGTCTTAATTTTCAGGTATCCAAATGGGTGAAGCTTACCAGCAATGGTTGTTTTAATGAAATTATGACAGAGACAGGACTTTTGGTATTACATAGTACCTTTAGTTCTCCTACCTGCTACCCTGATCTGCTCACCCCAACCCCCACACCCATGGTATAGTGCTTGGACCTGGTGATTGCCCAGGCTGAGCCCAGGCCATGGGCACTGCATTGTGAGTTGGATGAAATGTACATATTTACCCCATAAACAGAAGTTTGGGCTTTTCATTGGGCTTGCATCAGTAGATTAAAGCAGCAGCCATGGCCACTCAAAGGCACTATGTGGTACTGGAAATAATCAGGCACAGCCATGGTTTTGTTACCTAAATAGAAAGATGAATGAATTTAAAATGCTGAGCTAATGCAACTGTTTGAGCAAAGAGAAGAAAGAACAGGGTTTTTTAAGTTATTTAAAAATTATCAGTCACCCAATCCCCATTCCACCCTATAGCTTTCAGTGTATGAGCGACCATGAGACCTTTATTCTGTCTCAAGGGGCAGAGCATTCCTAAGACTATAGAAAGCTGGATGATATTTGCATAGGATACTCTGTAGGGTGCAGCAGTGCTTGTAGAGGGTTGTTTGTTACAAAAGAGACATGTTTACTCACCTTATGGTGCCTGTTATGCCATTCTGTATTTCCCTGATATGTCTGGTAGTGAGACAAACCAACCCTCTGCTCTCATAAGGCCCCTTTCACACGGGCTGATCAGGAGAGGATTCGTGCACAGATCCCCTCCTGATCACAGCAGTACAGACCGGATGTCACGGCGTTGACATCCGTGTGTGTACAGTTAAAAAACTGAAACTGCTGGACCCAATGGGTGTCTATGGGGAATCATAATTAAATGGACATGTGTCCGTTTACTTCAGATTACCCCCCATCCGGCACGATCCGGTCCGTCGAAACGGATTTCTGATCGGTTTGTTTTTCCGGACCAAGTCGTAAGCCAGGGCTAAGTGAGTGTAAACGGACGCTCGTTCGTTACACATGGCTGCCCATAGACTTGCATAGACCACCCAATCGGGGCCAGCTGAGAAACTGATAGGCGGACCCGATCGAACCGCTCATGTGAAAGGGGCCATAGGCTCCTTTCAGCAGAGCGTTCAGGAAACATCAGTGTCAGTTGAGGTCCACAATTTGAAACGGATCAGCCCTCCGTTTTGACTGACCGTGACTGATGTAACATGATGTAAACTGACAATCAGTTTACATCAGTTCAGGTTACATCCGTTTTTGGCACTGATATCGTAATGCAGCCTGCCAAGCTCAATGCTGGGGGAAAGCAAAGAATCGTGGGAATTTACCATACTATAATAACAAAAGTCCCAAAATAGAAAAGTGAAAAATATATGTAAACTGAGCTGGAAACGGATGTGCAAACTGATGTAAACGGATTCAGTTTTTATCAGCTCTTTATATCTGTGAACCTTGACTGAACTGATGACGATCGTGTAAAAGGAGCCTTACTTGTTCCTTGTTAGAAAGTTAATTGTACTATATGAGTAAGTGATCACAGAGGGAGGGGAGATTAGTTCCAGCATATGCTATCTTGGTATAACATTAGCATTGATATTGGAATACATACTAGAGTTGTTGTTGATCATGCAATCAAAGCTTACTTTAAAAAATCCCTTTCAATTTAGTTAGTGTTGCCCTCCTTCTGCCCATCACTTCCAACAACTTCCTGGATGACCAGTGTGTTTTGCATCTCTTTCTCTGCTGCTTGATGTGATGCAGTCTCAATTTCTCAAGACTACATAGCCCATCATGCATTCCTTCCAGCAATCATTTATGATGTCAGAAGTGCATATTCACAAGCTGAGTTAAATTGTGTCAGTGTATTGAGGAAGTACATCCTATAGGCATCTTCCATAATTAGGTTTACAAACTTCAAGCTTGATTTGTAGTGGGATAGAACTTATGGAAATTCAATATAGAAATACAGATTTATTTTTATTTTTGACGATGAATACCCTTTAAATAAATGCTTTTCTTGCCTACTGCAAACTAATGACATCATCCTACTATAATAAACTGTTCAGGTCTTGGTACTTGACTAAAGTTCAGTGAGTGCTTCTTAATTATAATAGCTTTATTTTGAAATTATACTATTGCAGTGTATTGTGACAGGTTAGGAGTTTATTCATGCAGACTTGTTAAGCTACTAATAGTTCCACTTTAAACAGTGTTCTCTTCTTCTATTATATTAATGTTGTGTGTGAGCAAGAAATGTTTCTATTTCACACTTTGCGGGGGTCAATTTTTCACAGAAGAGTAAAATATCTCACACCTCCGATGTGCTAAATTAGTCATTTTTAATTACCAGTCAGATGGCCTGCGCTAGTTATCATCTTATTTTTTTAATGCAAATCAAGAGCGATTTATATCTAATCTGTTATTTCAGCTGATTACACAGGATATGATTAAAAGGTGTAGGCTGTTCTAGAGCTAAAAGACCTCTGAATAACAAAACCTGCAGCAAGCAAGGAATAGAAATGATATATACATATAAATACATCATATGCAGAAGAATGGGTTACTCTTTCTGCACAGGTATGATGTATGAATTAAAAAGAAAAACCACACGGATGGCCAGCTTTGGTACAAATTGCTCCTAAACACCACTCCACCTTTCTGAATAAAATACCATGACATTCACGTAAACTCTTCCCATTATTGAATTGACTAAGCACAAGTGGTTGTAATCACAAACACAGAGAGACATTTATATCACGCCTAGGTATTTGTAGGTGCCTGGTTTACCCTGATGCTACTGTTTTACAATATTCGGCATTTGAAAAGGATTGCTTTAGAGTGTATCTGTCATTTTAAAAACCCAACTAATTGGCCATTAGAATTAATTACATGCACACTAATGGCGGCTGTATATACTGTACCTCCTGATGGCTTCATTAGATACCCTGTAGGCAGCAATCCTGAGGAGCTCATACCTATGTGGCATACTACATTGAGGTTTAAAGTTGTGACCTGTTATATTGGTGGTCAGAGCAGTGTTCCCTCACATGGTGGTCAATGTTCCCTTGGGTTGATGGTCAGTGTGGAAAGGCCCCTTGCATTGGAGATCAGTGAAAAGAATGGCCCTTCCTGTACATTAGTGGTAAGTGGAAATTACCCTCAATTTGTGGATAGTCAATGTAGTATTCCCTTATCTTGGGGGGTCAGCGAGAAGGGACCCCGTTACGTTGGTGGTCAGTGAAAGAAATGTCTGTTACAATTTATTGGTGGCCAGTTGGAAGAATGTTCCCCTTACAGACCACTAAAAAGAACATCGGTGTAAGTTGTTACATACCTAAGAAATAAAAAGTGAGGCTCTACTGGTTCCACACTGATGGCGATAAATCAAACGGCAACAACTCAAAGCTAAAGGAATCCCCAGGAACATCTGGAGGAACCCTAGATAGGAATGGTTAGTCCAATGGTTGAACAATTATTATGTGTCAATAATGAAAGTACAACCTTTATGACAGTCTAAACAAGTACCATATCAAGGGTTACTATGTGATGCACAAGCCTCATACAGGTCATTACAAGGTCGTTTCAGGTACAGAACAATTGTTTTCTATGCACCTTGTTCACATCCCAATGCTATCGTGAGGTGGGTTCCAAGCTTACCTGAAGTCACCGTTCATCTCCACTCCACAGCTGGGCTTTGACATTTCAACAAAGCTTTTACAAATAGAAAATAAAAGGGTAAACAGGGCCATGCATTGTAACAGTCAAGGCACCCTTCCAACCCGGCCCCCCCTCATCATCATCAGCATGCAACCGAGACCAGCCTGCACGCTAAAACAGCTTGTTTTAATGTGCTGGATGGTGTGAATGAGCACTTAGCAGCACATATTTTTATTTAATTTGAGGCTATAGGTCTACTTTACATTTGATTCTTTGTACCAGCATTATGGCGCCCTATTAAAGAAACATGTTGATCTGTTTTTTCTAGTTGCATGAGATTACGTCCTACAACAATTGAAAGTTCGGAATAGATTTGTCATTGGTAAATGCAAATGCATGTTTGGTCAGGCAGAGCTTGAAGTGTCTTGCCTGATTACCTCACAGACAGCTGGCAGTCCATTCTTTGTACCTTAGATATGAAAGGTATGGAGGTATTCTCTGTCACGCTCTATAAGGTTTAAGCTGTTGATAGTTCTGCTCCAAATACTTAATTTGTACATGTGCAGACATTTATTGAATTTTTTTTTTTCTTGTATTATTGACATTTTTTACAGTGTAAGGCAATGGCATTTACCTACAATGAATCCTTAAAGGGGTGCTGGTGAAAAAAAGAATATAAACAGAAAAAGAATATAATACGAAATGTAATTATTTTTCAATTTTGTAGGTATGCTATGTGAATGGGAACACATAACAAACATATTGTGGGCTCGGGTTCTCAAATTTGGCTGCAGAATTGGAAAAAGAGAATTCCAGGTGAATAAAATGTTAACCCTTGCAGTGGGACTACCCTCGCCCTGCAGAGTTTAAGTGCTTGTTTTGTCTTGGGAGCTAAACTAACAGTTATACCCCCCCTGAACCACAATACCGGCTGGCTGCAAACTTGTGCGATCCCGGGACGTGCGTGATTGTGGGTGGTTGCCTGACAATCGCTGAAAAAATGTTCATGTACCTTTTTTTGCGTCACTCGGCACGCTTTTTTTTCAACCGCGATCGCGTGCAATTGCATAGGCGGAATCGTGGCAGGAAACCGCGCAATCTGCCTGGCTCGACTGGGGTGCCATTAGAAAAAACTGCCCCCGCCAGTGCGATCGTTGGTGGTGGGCGATTCTGTTTCATGGATCGCCCAAGTGTGAACCTGGCCTTAAGGGATTGGTCTAGGAGCAAGCCGGGGGTTGTGGTTCAGGTGAGTTCGGTTTAGCTCACTAGACAAAAAAAGCACTTAACGCAGTGCGTGGGTAGCCCCACTACAAGGGTTAAGATTTTATTTGCCCAGAGCTCTTCTTTAAAGTGTATTTCCTCGTTTGCAGCCACATTGGGATAATAACTACTTAATATTTGTACATGTTCCCATTCACATATTTTATAACGCTCGCTGCTTACAGTTTACAAGGCTTCGGTGGTACATTGTATGTTAATGTACTTTCCTTTAATCTGTCCCTCATTTTGTCTGCACAAAGGCCTGCTCCAAAGAAACAACTAGAAAGGTATGAAATATTTTTTGAGAATTATTTTTGGTATACCGTATGAACAGGAACACATAACAAAACATATATTGGGGTTTTCTCAAATTTGACTGCAAAAGTAGAAATACACTTTAAGGTAGAATTGTGAGTGTTTGAAGGGCGTTTATTTTTTCATCTTTCTTATAACTTACTCCTATAACTTGTGTCTGTCTGACTGAGTGCAGTGATAATTGGATGCATCATTGAGGGGGAAGATCTAAAAGAGGTGCCATATCTCCTTCAGCAGCAGGAATATCTTGCAGACAAGTGAGTGACAGAATATCAACCAACAAAACATGAAACCAGAACAGCTACATGTGCTCTTTTTTTATCCTTTTTTCAGTGTGTAACTGACACTGTTACAGTGCATATCAGCACAGTACTGAATAAAATAGGTGGAATATTGGATCATATTTTCAGGAAGCTCTTTGTAGTGCACTGAAAATCCTTTCACTGGAAAACTGTGTCTTTCATGCCCTTCCACAGTCATTTTTATTCCCTATAATAAAAAGACGGAGGTTTACTTTGTATTCATAAAGAAAGCATGGTTTTGCATTTTAGCTTTTGCTTTGCAGAAGTACTTTTCCAGCATCACTTTTCTTCAACAATATTAAATAATTATACCACATACAGTTCTTTGTGAAATGCATCTTATACTAATAAAATGGTGAAGCAAAGCTATTGTGTATTTTTAGAGCATGAGAGTTTTAAAGGATACTTTTTTAAGAGCCCTCATTCTTTGAAGATTTGAATAATATAACATATATAGCTAAACTGCAGCTCCCCAGTGACCTTCGCTATGTCAAGCTGTGTAAGGGCATCCCAGTGAGGTGTGGGCTACATATGTGCAGGGGATAGGGTACAGGCGTAAGAAGATTTTACTGTGTAGTATCAGACAGGACATACATTGAAGATTGCTGGGGAACTTCATTTTATGTAACTACTATGATATATTATGGAGCCAGAAGAAGGGTAAGTGTGGTGATGAAAAGTTCCTTCCAGGTTTGGGTGAGTATAACTTTTTTTTAGTACCTACACAATAACAAGCCGTTAACTCTTGCAGTTTGGGGGTAACTCCACTGCAGTTTAAGAACTTTGAGGAACTGACCTAAAACAAGTCTGCAAATCAGAAGTTCTCTCTTCACTCTGACTCTCTAATCTGCAATCTTTTTACAGGTTAAGAACACAAGTGGGTTGATTTACTAAAGGCATATATGCTGTTCACTTTGCAAGGGACATTTTCCTTAGCTTAGTGAATGAGGTGATTAATTCACTTTGCAAAGAATACCCAATCATGCACAAAGAAAATGAAAACAGTATTTTTGCTTGCATGTGATTGGATGATTGAAGTCAGCAGCACTTCACCTCATTCACTAAGCCAAGTGTTAATTCCCTTGCAAATTTTGCAAAAGTATTGACATCACAGACAAACAGACAACTAGCATTCTTAAACAAAATTCAGCAATGGCAGCCTTCATAGTCTCTCATCACATGTTTCCTTTAAAGCAAGCATCTCATATACGGTATACATGATAGTCAAATATATCTGATGTAATGAACATCTATATATACTTATACATATGCAGTACATTATTAAATAATACATCATATACTGTATAATAAAATAAATGTTTATAATTCTGAAAGGGTTATGAATATAAAGCGAGTCACATTTACATGTATACATCAAAAATGTAAACAGCCTATAATTTCCCTTAACTGTACTTCGTAAAACTGGAGCGTTTAAGCTTTTCAGTGCCCCTAGAATATAATAATTCACATTCCGTTTGCAGCTATTTATAGCACTAACAATCTTTATAATGCTGCTTTCTAGCATTTAGACGCACTTTATTGTGCACGGTTCTTAAGCACAATGAGTCATTTTTCATTACAGTTAATTTTAATGGATTCATTAATACAGCAGGCGGCTTCCTGATCTCAGCACAAAATGTCAAGCTACAACCTGGGGATAGAATCTGATATCAGTTTCACCTGTCAGATCTGTGTAGCGCTGCTACCACTTCTCATTCTGGTTATATAAAACCTTCTATAAAGCCTTCTGAAAGATAATAAGAGCTGGCACCAAACAACACCCCAAACATAATAAGAGCTAGCAGTAAATTGCACCCCAGTGCACCATCGACAGACATGGGTTGCAGTGCAGAGTGCAGCAATGCACTAACGTCTGGTTGCGATGCACATATGAAATTATACACTTTTTTGGTGCAGTCTGGTGCGCCACGCACAGTAATAGTGTGAATGGGCCCTAACAGGGGCGTAACTAGATATCACAGGGCCCCACAGCAAAATTTTGTATGGAACCCTGTGATTTCTAGTTATGCCCTTGCAGAGCCCACTTGATATCCCAAACAGCCCACCTGAGAGTGACCCTGCAGAGCCCGCCATAGACTCTCTATGGTAGGGTCTCAGTTGGGCTGCACACCTCTTACCTGTCATCCCCAAGCCGCTGTCTGCCTCCATGGTCGCTGGAAGGCCCCGCCTCCTCTGTTGCTGGGCCCCACCTCCTCCTTTGTCACCGGGCCCCGCCTCCTCTTTCATCGCTAGGCCCTGCCTCCTTTTCCATCATTGGGCCCGCCTCTTCCGCTTCTGACACCGGGCCCAGCCTTCCTGTATAATAATAATAATTCAGTGAAAATAAACATGCATTTGTTTTGTGCAAATGAGGCATCTGTTATGAGAACGAAGCAAAATCAAATGTTCTTAAGGCTATTTTCTCTTCTGGTCTCTTCTTCAATATGGGAAGTAGTCAATTAGGAAAATACACCAATATGGCAACTATATAGCGCAGAGGATCGCAGGAAATAAATACATCTTAGTAACAAGACATACAATGCAACAATTCTAGAGAATGCTGGCGGGAATTAGCAGATAAATATAACCATTGCTACTACAGGGATGCCAGGTTTGTATTTTTTGTTACCAAGATGTCATTATTTCCTATGATCCTCAGCTCGATCTATCAATTGACTTTTGTCAAAGGAGCCAGGGGGGGGGGGGGGAATTGTTGGGTGAATAATTAATTGCAATCAATTGCAGTGACTGATAGGGTAGTCTGCGTAGGGTAGACAGGGGGGATTCCTCCATCCATGCTGTTTAGCATGGCTGGGGAAACAAGCAGTTTTTGGGGGTTTTTTCATTTAACCCACAGAGCTGAACGGGAGAAATCTTGATGGGTATGGCTAGCTTTAGCTGTCAGTAGAACAAGTATCCCTATTGGAAGATTTCCCCTAAGTTCCTGTTCAAAATGTTCACATGTTTCGCTACTTTCAGGCCCAGAGTCAGCAGACCACCAGCACAATTAAAGTGAATGCATCTTGCTATCGGATACACATACAGCAATAAAAACCTGCCAGGTGTTCTAACCCTTCCCTAATCTATCCAATCCTAAAATAAAACCTTTTGACTTTTGGTATACTTTAATATGAATTTCTGCATAACAAAGGTACCCATTCATATTTTCATATTTCTATGAGGTTGTAGGGAAGGCATTAGTAATCTCTTCCCTACACAATTGTTCTGTATAATAGATTAATGCCCTACATATACACAGCAACTGTTGTCATATGCAGAAAGATATTGATTTTGCGCTTTGAATGTGACGTCCCTGCCCCTCGTCCAAGCAGAGGAGGTCTATTCACAAAGCTGCCGAAGGATCTAACCGTAGCTTCGGCTGATCCTTCGGCTAGCTTCGCCCCCAGGACCCCTTTGGTTCGGTAGAACCGAGGGGCTGCTGTACGGGCTATTCACTATAGCCCGTACAGCTCCCGAAGTTGGCCGAGTGGCTTAGTCGAGCAGATTGGCCAGCCGACAGCCTGCTACTGACAGCAGCAGAGGGCGGGTGCAATAGCTTGTTTGCTATTGGCTATTGCAAAGTGAAATAGCCAATAGGAATCTAGCTATGCATTCCTATGGTGGTTTTTTTATTCTGACGGCAGCAGAACCGCCCGGCCAATAGAAAACAGTTGGGCGGAGCTAGCTGTCACTGCTAGCTCCGCCCAACAGTTTCTATTTTATTTTTTCGACGTTTTAAACTGTTTTTCTATTCTGCTCGGTACCACAGAGGTACCGAGCAGAATAGCCGAGCAGAATGTCGCTCGGCAACATTCGGCTATTCACTCACTGCTGTTCTGCATCTATGAGAATAGGCCAAACAGCAGCGAGTAGCCTGCCGGAGGTTCTGCTCAGCTGATCCATATTTTGGATCGGCTGAGTCGAACTCCTTCTGCACTTCGGGTCGGCCGAACATGTTGAGCCAGCATCAGCAAGCCGATGTACGGCTGATTTAAGTCGGTGTACGGCGGAAATCAGCCGTACAAGCCTGAAGTGAATAGCCGAACAGCTTTCGACTCACTTCACTTCGGGTCGGTTATTCACTCGGCTGCCTACGGCAGCTTTGTGAATAGACCCCATAGTATTCACCTGAGAGAAATGCTGGACTGCATGGCTGCTATACTTGTCCTTGGCAACCAATCAGTATCTCTCTTCAGTTTGCTCATGTAAGATTTGAAAGTGAGACAGAGAAGCTGATTGGTTGCAGTGCAAACCTGCTCCAGATTTTGTCTGCTCCAGTTTTGATAAATTCCCCCGTCTGTATTTTAACAGCACAGGGAAGTTGCTCAGCTTAGCGGCTGTAGCAAGGACCTGGAAGACGCTGCAGCTCCTGCAGTGTATTACAGGATCCCTGTGGTCCTGTCAGGGATCATATATACTGTATACTTGCATTGGTCCAGCTGGGCCCCATGTAATACATATTTTATTCTTGGAAGAGCAATGGGAATCCTGCCGCAGCTACTACAGTGCTTTAGAGTGATCTTCCGGGTCCTGTACTGAGTAACTTTCCCTCTGCTGCTAAAACACAGAGGATCGCTAACTCGGCACAGCAGCCATTCAGCAAATGTTTATGACTGAATACTAGGCATTCTTTGATTGGACAAGGGGTGGGGACATAGATTATAAAAAGAAACACTTTTGGCTAGAACCCAGTTTTATTTATTCACTGGCAGCCTGTATGTACACAACGAAAATGTTTCTAAACTCTGTTATAAAGAGTTCTTTCCCGATTTCATCATGAATGGTAGGGGTTAAGGCAGTATTCATTTCATACCCCGTGCACATTCTGTCATTCAGAATTGTAGAACAAAGTTGCAGTGATATTTAAATATTGTAATTTAATCAGTCACTGACCTAATAAATCTAAATATAAACCCCTAGCATGGTTTTAAAGAATGTAGGGAACATGCTGTCATTTCTATTTGTCTAGAGGAATTCTTTCATTGCGATTAGGAAGTAATCTGAGTGTATTAAAACCTTTCTTCATTCAGCAAACACACAGAGGGATTATTCTGCATCTTATCCCACATATTTTTATTTCCAAATGAATTAGCGCCACCAAGTCAAACATTTCTGAAGCTTAATACCTGAAAATTGTATTTAAAAGTAACAAAGTTCCCCCGCTGTGAAATAGAATCTAATTTTTAAATTAGGATTTACATCGACCCCCCCATCCCTCGCCCAATAATAAAAAAGATGAATCATTATTATCCAGTCACATACATATATTTGAAAAAAGTCAAAATGCAAAAAAGTATCATTATCAACACTAAACATAAAGCATCTTCAGTGGCCATATATTTGAGTTAATATTACATTGTCGTTTTTGATCATCCACATTTTTGTTATTTATAGATTAACCACTAGAAGGCGCTCTCTCTGGCTCAGTGTAATTACTGAGCTGTTGAAACAAGATATCAGTGGCACAAAACAAAGTATTTTTTTACTTGTATTGTGAGAAGCAGCAGTAAAGTACAACCTTTGTGTAGCACACTGAAGCTGGCCATACACATTAAGATTTTTCTTGTTCATCCTGCAGTAAGAAGTCACTCAATTACCCCATCCAGAGTAAAGAATGTGCATGAAGGAAACACCTTATATTGTGATAGTTGGTGCCTGTGGCTGTTAGAATACCCAAACAGTAACTGCAGCTGATTGGTTGCAGTCACTGTTCAGCTGACAAGTTTCCATCAGATTGACAAGTGAAAAATTGACTTTTGTGGAGCCAGGTGTTAACGGCAGGGCCACCCATTGATCAAAATTCAGCTGATTCAGCTGGAAACATCCAAAATTTGATCCGTGGATGGCTTGGAGGTACCGAGCAGAATAGCCGAGCCCAATGGCGCTCGGAGCATGTTCGGCTGACCGAAGACTTTGTCCTATGGGGACCGTTCATGCAAGTGCGCGGCTGCATGTGATTCGAACTGCATGCCACTAAAAATGCTCCCTGAGCTGATCAGCTCATTTTCCATATAGATTTCAATGGAAACGCGCTGATTAGCGCGTTTTTGGGCATTTTTAATTGCGTTACAGCACTGAAACGGTATTGAAACTGCCCAAAAACGCCCTTTTAAAGATTGCATAAAAAGCACTGAAACACTTCCGCTCTGGTGTGAATGGGACCTTGTAGAGGGTATTATTAACAAGGCTAATACTAAGGGTGTGATCAAAACTGCTGGCTGCCATTGCAAAGTGCCAGGTGCATCCCTTGAAGTTTGGAGCTTGTTTTAATGTGCTTTTACTGCTTGTTCAGAATATGTAAATACTTTAGTATATGTGTTCTGGGCACAGGTACCCTATGAAAGATCCAGACTTTCTTGTGTGGTCTGTGACAGCCCTGTTTTCCCTTCTTCAAGCTTTCCTCGAACCCTAATCTAAGCAACTTTATATTCAGATATCTGTGGCCATCTGCTTTTATGGGATCTCCTGCTGGCAGGTTAATGACTTTTGTTGTCATGACAAGTTTACTTTGTATAGAACCTATCCAGGAAAAAATACAGGAGCTTCCATCATCCAATTATGTGCAAGCAAATATATATATATACTCAGAATCACAAGCAAGGAAAATGTTACATATATATATAACATTTTCCTTGCTTGTGATTGAGTATTCTTTGCAAAATGAATTTTCACCACATTCACTAAGCTAAGGGAAAATCCCTTTGGAAAATGAAAAGCCTATTTGACTATAGTAAACCAACCCCCAAATATACACATGCTTGTTCTGTGCCAAAATTACAATAACTAGAAGGATGACAGCCCTGGAGCTGGTACCATCAATTATATACCAGCAATGGTATCCATATTTCTGTCCGGATGGATTCACTGTGAAGAGTTTTTTCCTTGCAGTGTATTTGTGAGAATATTTTTGTAACATTTCCAAGTGAACCTGAATCAGGTTCTGAATATGTCACTGAATATGTGATTATAACTTAGTAGTGAAGAGATTAATCACTCCTTTAGTACACAGTCGGTTAAGAAGGTAGTTTAAGACTATAGTTAAAGACCATTTATCCTCACCCAGCATATTTCCCATTTTAATAACATACAGCAAAAATGTATCTGTTTGTCGTGCAGGAATTAATTTAAAAGGAATGATAGACAGGGCATATTTTCAATTAGATTATTTGTTTCATAAGAAAATAAAACATGTTTGTTTGATGACATTCATTCATTCCTAGGTCCCACAGTTGCGTTTGTGTATTTCATTTTTACATCGTTTAGAACCAAGTGATTTGACAACAGTGTTTATTGAATATCTTTGTACACTCTCATTCTGACTTTTTATGCACATCCACAGGTAATTAAAGATACGACCCAGGCAAATATGAACATTATGTATGCCAGGGACATAGCCGGCCCGCTGTTTTCATTTCCTTCACCTGCTTGAAAAAATCTAACTTTCTAAGTGACCCTAAATCTGAACATGTAGGAATACAGGCCAGCGTGTTCACTGGTTCAAGCACCGTTCTCTCTCTGAGTGCAGAGTCATGTACTTATACCCATGATGGTGTAAATCCACCCAGAGTCATGTGTGATGAATTTGATGAAAGAAATCTATTAAGGTTAATCTAGTGGACTTTCTGTTATTTAGAAAAGTTTAAGTATTTCCTGGTTGACATTCAAAATGTTTTTATTCACTTACCAAAATGGTTATTCTGCACTACTGTGTTTCCCCGAAAGTAAGATAGCCCCCCCCCACACACTGCCAGAAGCCTTCTGATTGGCTGACAGAGCACCCAGAGTGGCTCCCTGGACGCCATCAGAGTGCTAGCCGCAGCTCCTGCACGCCCGCCTGCCCACCTGTCTGTGGCTCCCTGGACGGCAGAGCGGACAGCTGCAGCCAGGTAAGACATCCCTCGAAAATAAGACCTAGTGTCTTTTTTCGTAGAAAAAAAAATATAAGACACTGTCTTATTTTCGGGGAAACACGGTATTACCTTTATCTTATCTCTGAATTATCTTGTTTGCTACTTTGATAAGCCAGTAGAAAGGAAAAGTAATGGTGAAAAAAACAATTCTGGGTTTACCAATCATTTTTGACGTATACATTTTTAAGGGTCCACATAATTGGGAGCATGGCAGTGGTGTGTCCATTGCCTAAATACATTGTGCTGGAAGGTGTCCCTCTTTCTCATCTCAGAAGTTTGAAAGATATGTTTGTGTGGGGAAATGTACTGCTCTGATGCATAATATTCTTAAAGGAGAACTATGGGGTCAGTGTTTTTCCCCATAGTTCTCCTTAGGGTAACGGGAGGACACAAACTTGCGTCCTCCCGTTACCCTAAGCTCAGTATACCGCGAGCTACAGCTCGTGGTATACTGAGACGCCGGAGCGGATCCCGACCTGGACATCGGGATCCGCCCAGCTGCGCGAGTGACAGCTGGCTCTGCCTATCTAGAGGCAGAGCCAGCTGTACCCGCCCCCTCCCCCGTCTGTTCTGCCAGTCAGCGCTGGCAGATCGGAGCGGGGAGAGGGGAATCCAGCCCCTCCCCCCTACTGAGCCGACCTGTGACAGTCTCATTGTCACAGGTCGGCTAGAACTATGAGGTGAGTGGAAATCACTCATCTCATAGTTCTCCTTTAAATGTCATAATTAGGCATGAACTGAGGTTCAGATCGAAATCAGTCTGAGCTCCTCCAAACAGGGAAGGAGCTCCTCCCAAACACAGAAAGAAGCTCCTTCCGTGCCACTCAATCTGTGAATTCCTTGCCCATCACCTGATGTAAGCAAAGGGACTGGATGACGTCATTGACCTTATATGGCCACTTGGCTCTATTTGGTAAATTACATTCACCTAATATGGCATATAAGGTAAATGTGGGCATATCTGTTAAATTACATCAGCACAAGCATCCTGCCCATTGGTTTACATGCAACTGCGGGGTGGGAAATGTCCAGGCTCACAGCTGATTGGTTGGAAGTGCCTATGGCTCTTCCTTTTTCAGAGGAGCTCAGGTACCGACTGGATGCGGACGCTGTCACCTGATCATGAACAGGTGACAGCTAACACTTCTAAATGGCAGATTAGGTATTCTTGCTGCAGGAAATTGCAAGTTCCTGCTGCAGGAATGCCTAAATGTACCTAAACTATAGGTGTGAATGATGGCTAACGCTTATGTAGCATCTTTTCTTGGCCATCTTGCATGAACATTACCCCATCCCAGAAACAATATGATCAATGCCTTAGTATTGCTTACATAAGATGCCATCAGCAAAAAAAGGACTCGTAATACACAGGTTTTATTATGTCATAAAGAGTCATGGGGGGGATAGGTTAGGGTTGGCAGTAGGTGATGGATCCACACTTTGTTCATCCTTTGTAAAATTTGGCAGTTTCAGTGTGAAGTTTAGTAAATAGAAGATATGTTCTATTGATGTGGTATAGGTTATATTTTTGTTTCTTGGTGCTCTTTTTCTGGATGCACAAAATGGCCAAATGCAGGACAAAAGAAGTTTACTGTGATTGGTGAATAGCGTTCGTATGCTAATCAGGAATGGTGTAGGTAATAAGATTTGCAGATAACTACCTATACAACCATCTCTATAATTTTACATGGACACTGAGTTTTTATGATGCAATAACTAATGATTGCTTGGAATGCCTATCTTGAGCTAAGATCCCCTTCCATTTTTGACTCTCATCCAGAGGACTGACCAAACATGTCATCCTCCTGGACCGGTCACGATGAAAGAATAATGACAGTTGAACAGTGGATGATTAGGGCAGTCAAGGGAACACAATATATGCCTGGTCATTGGATCTCTCCCAAAGGGCACCAACTACGATAGACGTGACTCAATGTAGCATTTGTTATCATTCTGTCTATGTTATGAAGATGTCACAGTAATACTAAGTATATTTATTTTTGTGTTGTAGTCAACCTGTGCTAAGTAAACTCATTTATTTGCTGTCTTTATGTTTGTGAGATGAATCATTTATCCCACAGATCAGAATGCTGATATTGTTTACTCACCTACTTACAATTTTATCTTGGGAGCTAAATCACTTAAGTCGGCAAGCAGGAATCGGAATATAATGCTTTTGACAAAAGGGGTTTTCAGTCACTTATTGCTAATATGATTTTGAATATTGCTATTCGTATTGAGCTGTTACTTAGGTATTAATGGAGCAGTTGACCAGAGACAATACATGGACAGCAGATTACACCATGAACATACATGCCTAACATGAAATAGGTGTTTTAGGTTCAGGAAACATTCCTGGAGCCTCCTACAATGACCGGTGTAAGCATTGAATTGTCATTAAGCAGGTTAAGGCTGAGCTCCAGGCAAACAGCTAAATGCACAATTAAAATACGTATGTGCTGTATACCTTCAAATGGATTTGCAATTCTGTCCACCAAGTCCTGAAATGTACACAGCCATGTCAAACAATATAGCCATGTTGATGACCTGACTTTTCTCTGTTGCAGTATAGCAATAGTACTTGGTCACCTCCGTGCTCCCAGCCTGTGACTGGACAGTGGAGGAGCAGAAGAAGACTGAGAAGTGCATCCTTCTGCTTACTCTATTCTCTCTTCCTCTTAGCACATGTGCATGCAGCACACCTAGTCTGCCCCTTCTCTGTCCATATCTAAAATACATTAAAGTACAAAAGGATTACAAAAGGCAGATATAAAAAAGAAAATGTAAGTTGCATTTAAAAATACATAGTACATAGTTTTTTTTATACATAACTGCTTCGTTTTTTTTAATATCTGCATGGAGTTCACACTTAGGTGTTAAGAGTTAAGATCCAAGGTTAGGTTAAAGTGTATCTAAAGCCAAAACATGTTTTTTTATTTGGTGTTGGATGGAGTCGGCAATGGTTAGAGTTTTATTTTTGTCTGTGTGCCCACTGAGAAGATTCACACTCTCTATTTGTCCTGGTGAAAGTTGTCAGACTGGGACAAAAAGTGATGGAAATTAAAAAAATTTACAATTATGAAAAATTACAAGAACAAGTTTTTTTGGACTTTTCCAAGAATACGCTCATACACAAATCAATCAAATCATCATATTTTACTATTTACATAAAGTTCCAATACTGCATTAACAAATGTTTTGATGAAGTATTGGATTAAAATGTTGTTCTTTTGATCTTTTCATAATTATATAATAGGATGTGGTACCTTGTAAAAATGTTCAATCCCACATCAAATAATAATATAGTTATGAAACATTTTACAGTTATCACCAGGACAGGAGTTGAGGGTAAATCTACCAATGGGGACTCCTATTCTAGTGACAGCTGTCTAAAAGTAAACTTCACTTACTTTGGAGAGATTTCCTGTCACTTCCTTTGAGTCTTCAGAACAGGAAATTAAGGGAATACTCTGTTTTAGGTTCAGGAAACATTCCTGGAGCCTCCTACAATGACCGATGCATATGCCTCGGCTCGGCTGAGCCGCGCTGAAAGTTGAAGCTGGCCGATTTCTTCCGCCTGCCCCCAGCCACTTGCAGAGAGATCAGCGTCCCTGGTTACCAGCTAACCAGGGACACTGATCTCCAGAGAGCAAA
The DNA here is from genome assembly GCF_000935625.1 of Nanorana parkeri. Classification (NCBI taxonomy): domain Eukaryota; kingdom Metazoa; phylum Chordata; class Amphibia; order Anura; family Dicroglossidae; genus Nanorana; species Nanorana parkeri. The sequence continues at coordinate 1,091,296 of NW_017306404.1, read as the reverse complement.
CTCTCCCTGGCGCTCCCGCTCCGGGCCGCCAAGGAGAGAAACATTGCATTTTCTTTTTTTTTTCTTTATTCTGACACGGAGCCGTTTCAGAATAGAAAAAAATATTTTTTTGCCATAGGAATGCATTGCTAGATTCCTATTGGCTATTTCAATTTGCAATAGCCAATAGCAAACTAGCATTGCACCCGCCCTCTGCTGCAGTTCTCCATCAGGTCCCCACTACTGATTGACACCAGCAGGGGGTGGGTACAATAGCTAGTTTGCTATTGCAAATAGAAATAGCCAATAGGAATCTAGCAATGCATTCCTATGTGTCAGAAAAAATAAAAAAAATAAAAAGCAGTGTTTCTCTCCTTTCAGCGTTCGGCTCACTTCGCTTTAGGTCGGTCATTCACTTGGCTACCTACGGCAGCTTAGTGAATAGACACCTTAGTCTTTTTAGTTTATTTATAGTATTTAGAAATGTATGTCAATAAGATCACCAAGGCTGTCCCTTTAATTAGGTATCTCTCCAGATCATGTGGGGCATCTCTTTGGGTCACATTTGGCTGGCAGCAGGCAGAGCAGCCACTATGCTGCACAATACTCCAGCCAGAGCATCCCACGTTGCTAAGAGTCAGGCGGGGAAATGTTTAAGGGCCCATCTTCCTGTCCAGCTCTTAGCAACAAGGGACGCTGGGCGGAACACCAGGCAGAGCATCCCAGGATGGTAAAATCCTCCAGCTGCTCTGATTGCACCATGCCCCCCCCCCCATCAGGAGGCAAAAATGCTAGGGCCACCACCACGATAATATCAATGTTTTAAATGTACACTACAGTCAAAATTGAGAGCTGAACACTGAGATGAATACAGGAAGCAGAGACAGATCAGACATCTGCTGAGTAGTCAGGTTTTTTGTCCAGGTATTGCGGTACTGAACCAGTCTACAGTACCACAACCACTTTGGTGATCCTGGAACACTCTCCTTTCTGACATGAACGCATAATGCCAGTACTAACAATTTTCTAACAGCTACCAATCAGATTCAAAGCTGCCTGTAAAGTTGGATGTGATTGATAATATAGGAAGCAAAAATATGAGAATGTTACCCCAAAAAGGAAGTACAATTCTACTGCCTGCCTACTGACCTTATATACATGTGTTCTGCAGTAGGTTACACAGGTGTAGTTGTGAAATCTTAACTCTTACAAAACTAAATACATATTATAATACATACACTATTGCTGTTTTACATGGCAAAGGATTTGTAATTCCCTACACATTTTCTTCATTGCCCCACCAAACAGGTGACACATAGCTCCTGATCAAGCAATTCATCCTTCCGTTTAATTCAATTTCTGTTTAGTACACTTCCCATATACAGTATGCATTTCAGATGCATAGTGAGCTGCTTTCCTAGAGTCCATCTGATATTAAACCCTCAATTTTTAAAGGCTAAGTTTACTATTTAGACCATGTTTCATTTTACATCCATATTCAGGGTGACATGTGAATGGGTGACACAGCTGTGTCACCCATTCACAGATCCTGTCAAAGCCACCAAGGTAGAGGGACTAGTTCTCAATGTGTTGTCACCGCACTTGTAGTCCATGCATTCTTCCTCCCATCCCTGTTTCTTAATTTACATACCTCGATATGGACAGGGACAGGAGAGAGAATATGCAGGAGCCAGAGCATTGCATCCGTGGTCCATTGAAATAGTAAATGCACATTTTTTCTTTAATGAAGCAGGCATTTATGTGGACTTTACCTTTAAACTTCTTGTAGCTTCACCTTTTAAATCTTGCCTTTGTTCCTGTTTATGCTGCTTTCATGATCACTGCATAACCTTCCTGTGTTAGGGCCGGTTCACACCATAAAGAGTGCGTTCCCGAGTGTTCGGCCTTTAGAATGCACTGCAACGCAAACCGGCCGTCTCTCTGTGTTCAGGGATGAGGCGGTGCATTGAAGTCACTGGCACCACAGTCACACACCCCGCCTGCAGTGCAATCGCCAGCACCCAAACACGTGGCACATTATAGCCTGCTTTCCGGCCCAGTGCAATCTGCAAAAATAGTGCATGCAGCATTTTTGCAGATTGGACTGGACCGCAACACAGGCATTAATGTGCCACGCGTTCAGGTGTGGGCGATCGCACTACAACTGGGGGGCATGGCCAATGTGGTGCATTGACTTCAATGCACTGCCAAGTTCCCTCCCAGCCCTGAACGCAGGGAGCCAGCCGGGTTGCGTTCCAGAGGCTGAACGCACTCTTTATGGTGTGAACCGTTCCTTAGAGTGGTTCCTTTCCCTTGCAGGGTCCTATGGAGCCACTCTTGTACACACCCTTATGGACGGGATTTGAGCATTCTCTCCATATGCTGTGTGCATCAATACAAACATACAGCAAGATACTCCCCTCATCCTCTCTCCTCCACACTAACAGAAGATTGAGAACACTGCCTTTTGACTTCTAATGCACTCCCAACCAGAAGTCTGGGAAAGCAGCGCTGGGAGAACAGGAGCCAGCGGGAATAAAGGTTCTAAACTGCAATTTCTTGGCCAAAAATGTTAAGAAATAGTTTACTGAGTAATGTTTATAGTGTTGAGCCAAATGTGTTTAGCTAAAAAACGCTGAGAGTTTAATACTTTAAACAATATGCATTCAATTGTATGCAGCATGCATATTTTGAGTGGCTGCGTCAGATATACAGAAAATATAGTTATATTATACAATATCATAGAATATAGGGAAAAATGTATGTACCGTATATATATCTATTAGACTATAGAGAACAGTAATATAGTTACGTCACATGTTAATGAAAAAGCAAAATGTTATTTGTAGGAGCATTGTATCTTCTCTGATCCATTACTACACAGAATAGTAAAAGATCAAAGTAATGCACGTGCATGACTGCGTTTATCAGGCGAGCATCGCTGTGCACAGGGAAGGGTATTGTAACTAAAGCACAGAAAATAGAACATATTAGGTCAGGACTTTGATAAGAAAACATTATTCTCTGGTTATTTCAGGTTGTGATAAATGTTCATAAGATTTAGCAAAAGGAAAAAATAGATTACCGAATGGGAGATAGTAAATTACTATCTTGTAGAGGTCACAAAGGTCTAATTGAGCTGTAAACAAACATGTCTCATAGAAATCTATGATGAATACTCTGCGTGATGCCTCATTTTTTACTATAGAATATGACTATTTAAAGTGGAAGTGAGCCAGCTAGGGGCCCCAGGAGCACATAATGTAATATGTGGGGATGCACAATATACTGGCATCCATGACTTTGGATTTTTCCGAATATAACAGGACCATGCTCTGCATCTCTGCCCCTGCCATTAGGTGTCAAGTGATGGTGCAAGTTCCCTGTATGCGCATTGGAGGTGCATTATCCCGACACTCAGCTGAACTCTTCCCCATCTTAAAGATCGTGAGAAGGTGCACTGTACTATGCTTGCACCACGGCAGTGTACATTAATAAACATTGCGGGCAAACAAAGAGGAGTTTTTTGCCACAAGAGACTTACTGGGGTTGATTTGCTAAAGCCAAATATGCTGTTATACACTTTGCAAAGGAATTTGTACTTTGCACCTCATTCACTAAGCTAAGGGAAACTTCCCCTGCAAAGTGCAAGTTCCCCAGCAAAGTGAACAGCCTGTTTGCCTTTAGCAAATCAACCCCACTAGGTCTGTTCTTCCAAAAACTCCTCCTGCTAGCATTTTGTTTTTGTGTGTTCAGTTCACATTTTGTCCAAGCTGGAGTTCTTGTAAATAATTATTTGCGTCATAACATTCAGGCAAATGTTTAAGTAGAAATAGGGCATATCAAGCAAAACAAACTTGTAAATTTAGGGATCTATTTTTACTAAAGTTTCACACAATGTTCATCAAGTATTTACACATGTTTCACATAAGATTCAAAATCCTGGGTGAACAGTGTGTGAATCTTGGGTGAAATAAAATGATTACTTGACCCCTTAGTGTTTACCGATAAGTTGTACGATTCCATTCATGGCTAAAACAGTTATTTAGAAATTCTAGGAGTCAGTATATGTTTCATGTGTACTGAACCATTACAGCTCAATACAATCTTCTGCTCTCTGGGGAGTGCTTGATGAACATCAAGGCTGTGCACTGAATTTTTCCTTAGTTTCTACTTATTTCTGAGCTTCTGTAGTTCATGCATAGTTGGACCTAACGATACCCCTAATTGCTTAGCTTACATGATCCTTTATCTCAGTTAGACCACCTCTGAGCTACCAAAGGGATAACATTGACAGGTCTGGCATAATATCAACCTTGTCTAAAAAGCAGGTATACTGGATCACGTTGCCTGACCTGTACTGTCAAACTGTATATACTGTAGACTTTCACATTGAATTTTCTGTTTGTTCCCCTAATTCTCTCAGCAACCTCTCAAAACCTGATTGTAGCCAGCATGAAACTTATTTTTAAAACATAAAATGGTATTGCTGATTGGGTTACCCGAAGGAAGCAGCTCTATGTTTGTTTTCTGTTTCTGAGACCATCTAATTAGTTGCTGTGGGCATCTGTGCTGCTCTTATCTGAAATGGTTTTGATCCATTTTGTATTTTGCATTATCTGAAATAGTTTGATATATATTATTTGAGCATCTCCTGCTGCCTAGATGTTCTTTTCTGAACTCTTCTACCATCTGTATGCTCTACTTGTGCAGAGTAGGTGTCAGAAGATTTTCCATTAGGAAATCTATCACTCCCTCTTCAGAGTAGGTAGGCAATGTAAGTGATCACTACAGGAGCTCCAGTGCAGAGCTTAACAGCACAACATACTTAAAGTGCAACTAAAACATTATGAATCCCCCCACTGCTACTTCTTTTTTCATTAAATGAACAAGAAACAAAATGAAGTGAACCTCAGACCAAAAGGCAGCTCCTTACTTCAAAACAGCCATTGCCTTACAGCATCTTTCAAAAAAATCTGTGTGCTCTAAACTGTATGTAAGCTCTATCAATGAACTTTGCTTATTTCTGCCCTTATGGCCTAATCGATAAGTACATCCAGAACTGCTGGGATATAGCAAAGATACAGCCTAATATTATAGCATACTTTATTCCAAACTGTTTACAGCTGTTTCCGGCCTGATGGCCTTTATCTCTATAGTGTATGGAAACCATGGCTTCTATGAAGTAGGGCTTGGAAACCAATGAGACAGTAGAGGGTGAGGTTAGGTAGGACAAAAACATTCTTGTTGATCCCCAAGCCCTTCTCCAGAGATGCTATTGACTGCGCTGATGATGGCTAACAAGCCTGAAACCGCTGTATGCAGTTTGTAATAAATGGCTCTATCATTTTAGGCTAGTTCCATGGTATATATTAGCAGTTCTAGATGTGCAGTTAGTCAAGAGGCATAAGGGAAAACTTGGCATGGCCCCAATCATGAAAATGAAGAAAACCCTTATTTTGGGATTTGTGATGGAATGAGACATGTGAACATCTTTTGCTATAATAGGGATCTGCTATGCTAATGCAGACACATAAATAGTTTCCCTAACATTCTGAGATCCTGTCTACCCTTGTCCATATTGTTACTGTGAGCAAATGTAATGGACAAAAAACAGGTATTTAGGTAAGCCAAGTACCATGTAAAGCAGCTAGAAATATGGAAGAGGGAGGATGTCATACCAGGAGCAAAAATTACTTAACTCAGAACATTCATTTATCCAAAATACATTTGCATTCTTTTATGTAGGTTTATGTGCACTTAAAACTGAAACATCTTTGCTCAGCATAGTTTTCATAATAAAGTAGTGCATTTGTGCTGTTTTATTTTGTTTGTTTGCTTTAAATTTTATTTTCCCCAAAGCAGTAAGACATAAATGTTGTTGTTCACGATGCTAGAGGCTTTTCTGAAATGTGTGAAATGGAAAAATACATAAGAACAATTTGAACAAGTTCAGGATTAAAAAAAGGATTGTTTGTTTTTTGTTGTGCAGGCTGCAGCAGAGTACGTGAAGACCCATCTGCCTGAGGTTCTAAAACAGCATCTTCAAGATTTTGAAAGGGATAAAGAGAACAGCGTCCTCTCCTACCAGACAATTCTGGAACAACAGATTCTGGCGATAGACCGAGAGTTGCTTGAGAAACTTTCAGGGACCTACGACGAAGCAGGTATGTCCTTGGATGTCTGCACCTATTAGCTTCTATTGGTCAAAGCCACCATACCTTGCACAGGTTGTACTGTATGACAGTGATGTATCCCAAAGTTTATTACATCAATGCACTATAAAGTGTTGCATCTGATGAAGTGATATATTGTCATATGATGTAAACTCCAAAAATGGTTTATCGCCTTTAAGCATATGGTGATGCACATATGGAAAGGTTTTATTGTTCTGGAGAGAATAAAAAGCTCATGTAATTGGTGCAATGCACCTACATTTTTTTTATACATTATCCAGATCAACATATGTGCTTACATGGACATGTATACGAAAATACTGTATTTTGTTTTTTTCCAATAACGTGTGTTAGCTGCTGGTTGCTGTTTTTGAGAAATTTACAACTGAATAGTCATCTATGATTTCCTATAGAACGGGAAGTAGAAAAAGTTTGCTTTAAGAATTAGCAAATAGCCTGAGGATAGGCGTGTATCACTGCTGGATGCATACTAGAACATTGTTATTAGTTGGATGCAGCAAATGCATAGCAAAATGTGATAATTATGATAAGAGCGAGATGTAAACAATTGTCTTGCACTGAATTAATAACACATCTTAGGACTGCATTAATGCTTGTTCACACGATGTCCAGATCATGTCCAGAACAGAACAGTTTGTTCCTGGACCAAAAAGCATCCCAATTCTCCCTATGGTATTTCTGGGCTCTGTTCACACCAGTGCAGTCAGTTCTGCTCAAGACCAAAAAAATACTGCTTGTCTCATTTTCTCTGGTTATAAATGCACTGGAACGCATGGAAACATATCATGCATACAAACACATGCAAACGCACCTGAAAGGCAATTTTAAGCTAAAAACGATCTGGAACACGGCAAAATGCAATCCACCGTGTATCAGATCTGGTCCTGAAAATGGTGTGAACCTGGCCTTAATGTTATTGAATCATAGATTAGTTAAAGATCATGTTTAGTTTTTTTATGTTTAGATAAACAGTGCATGTAAAGAGATCAGCTTGAGATGTACATTTTCCTATCAGTTTGTGTTACATGTTAAAGAAGTCTCACCTTGTATTATTTTTCAGTCACTTAACTCCCACAGTGTATGTTACTATATATCTCATGCTTTTGTGTACAGCAGAAACTGGGATACAGACTTTGAAAGCTCACTGCTCTACATTTATTTTTTATTTTTAGTATTTATATAGTTTAGACAATTTACTCGGCACTTGCATGCACATTCACATCAGTCCCAGTCCTCAAGGAGCTTACAATCTCAAGGTCCCCATCTCACAAGCATACATACAGGGCCAATTTAGACAGGCGCCAATTAACTTACCAGCATGTCTTTGGGGTGTGGAAGAGAACTAGAGTAAAAAAATTTGCATTCTTAGTAAAATATTAAGTTAGCATACAAACCACAATTGTGTTGCAAAAAATGTTTGCTATATTGTACAAATGTAATAAAGGTTCACAAAGTATAGTTGTCATTATTTACAAATACAAAGACATCATGTGCAAAATGGAAACAAATCAGACACAGTTTCCAGATATAAAGTAGTATCATTTTGCATACCAAAGTATAATGGCCACATAGTGTAGAGCCAGGCAGAAAATGACAATAAATGAGGTCCCAAGAATATCCAACGTTTTGGGGTGCCCAGACCCCTTTCTCAAGGAGGACTAATTTGCATCTTTGGGGTCACATGAAAATGAATATGCACTATAACATCTATTTAAAGTATATGTACAGTGTACCATTCACTTTCCACCAGGAAAGACCCATGTGGTAGAGCCATACTTAGGGGTCTATTCACGAAGCTGCCGAAGGGTCTAGCTGTAGCTTCGGCCAATCCTTTGCCCCGGGAGTCTCCTGCTCCCGGCCGCCCAGGAGAGAAACACTCCTGTGTCTTTTTTTTTCCTTTATTCTGACACGACCAATGTCAGAATAAAAAAAAAAAAAATTCCCATTGAAATGCATTGCTACATTACTATTGGCTATTGCAAATTGAAATAGATAATAGTAATGTAGCAATGTATTTCAATTGGACATTTTTATTTATTTTTTTCTATTCTGACATCGCTCCGTGTCAGAATAAAGAAAAAGAAAGACACAGCAGTGCTTTTCTCCTGGGCGGCCGGGAGCGGGAGGCTCCCAGAGCGGCTGGGAGAGTTGTTTTTTTTTCTTTCTTTTTTTTTGACGGCAGCAGAGCCGCCGGACAATAGGAAACTATTGGGCAGAGCTAGCTGTCACTGCTAGCTCCGCACAATCGTTTTCTATTTACTTTTTTTTTACTTTTTTTACTCTATTTCTGTTCTTTTGGCCATAGGAATGCATTGCTAGATTCCTATTGGCTCTTTCAATTTGCAATAACAAACTAGCATTGCACCCGCCCTCTGCTGCAGTTCTCCATCAGGTCCACCACTACTGACAGCAGCAGAGGGCGGGTACAATAGCTAGTTTGCTATTGGCTATTGCAAATTGAAATAGCCAATAGGAATCTAGCAATGCATTCCTATGTGAACATGCTGAGCATGTTCGGCCGACCCGAAGCCATGTGAAGCAAGCTGATGTACGGCTGATTTCAGCCGATGTACGGCTGAAATCAGCCGTACCAGCCTGAAGTGAATAGCCGAACAGTGTTCGGCTCACTTCACTTGGGGTCGGTTGTTCACTCGGCTGCCCTCTGCAGCTTAGTGAATAGACGCCTTAGTAACTTACCAGCTCCTGCTAGGTCCACTAGTGATAAAATACACAGGTGATACAATTAAGGCCGCATATGGAATTTCTGAGTGCAAAACATAAGAATTCCCATCCAGAAATCCCTTTACTCCATCAGTAATGTCAGAAACACGTGCCAAAAAGTAAGTCTGGTCTGTCTGTTTATTATTTATATAGCTGTTGTGTTACACCATTGAAGGGGTTTACAGAAGTGTTTGGAAGTATCTTCAGAAAAAAAAATGTTTCATTATAGCAAGATAAAGGTTGGAGAGGATTCACAACTCTCAGGGGAGTTGTATCTCCAAACTATAGTTAACAAAAAACAGAAAATAATTCCAACTGGAATGGCACAGAGAATACAATTTCCTTTTTCCATTCTCAGAAAGTTGCTTCTCATTAGCCGGAGAATTGTGTGTAACTCTTTGGCAGTCAGTGAAATTGGAGTGAGGATTTCTCTGGTGAAGTTCTATTCCACGGGGGCATTAGGACATATCAAAAGTCCATGTCTCTCTCAGAAGTTTCTTACATATAAGAATATTGCATATTTAATGTTGGGCGGCAGATACCAAGACACCGCTCTGAGAATAACTTTGTCCTCCATGGCCTTTTTATCTGAGACTCAGCAAATATGCACAATCAGAACAGACAGATGAGATTAATACAAATCAAGAAGAACAAAACATCATAAAAAAAATAGCACAGTAATGTATGCACTGAAGGATGAGCGTTTATGCTAGATGAATGGAGCAGCATTACTGTGATGTCTGCTTTTAGTTTTCTTTAGAGATCCCAAGCTGACTGCTCTTTATACCGAGCAATATAAAATTCTCCTGGCTCTTATATATCGTCTTTAGTGTTCAGGTGACAATTTTAGGAGCACATTGAAGAGTAGCATAGACTAGCAAAACAAAGCTAAATGGGCCACTATATGTATCAAACTTCTAAACCTCTTTCTGAACCGGGCTCATTTCCCTCCTTTGAGACCAAGCCATGTTTTTCATTTTTGCTTTAGCCCAGGAAAAGTTAGAATATATGTTTTAGTAAAGTTTGAAAATGTAAACATTTTCAAATGAAAAAGTTGTAAACCTATAAAATGCTTTACATAGATTCCATGAGATAGGATCTGGGTCGCTTAAGTTGGTTATAAGGAGAACTCCAGGCTGAGCAATAATGTGGGAGTTTGTGGACTTTAAGAAATTTCAGGTCTCTATCACATGGTTTCCCTTTGGACAAGCTTCCTTCACCAGGTCCTCCAACAGTGCTGGAACTGCTGTATTACTGTACAACGTGTGTTAAAATATTTTCTAAAGTCCTTTGGGAAATCTTCTCCCCAGCAGACAGCATCTGCTGAAGGATCTGGATGGGAAACTTCTTGGTTAGGGAGCTTCAGAAATACCTGGACAGGGCCATGGAGATTAGATTAACTATTTTCCCCCCACCCCCGGCACATCTCCAGGACCACATTTGTGTATTAGGGGCTTTAGCCTAATATAGCTGGGGTATGGTTATTTTGGATCGAGACAAAAAATGTCCGAGAAATGTACCTGTAATTATAGAGAATGAAGCACTAAGGGGTCTATTCACGAAGCTGCTGAAGGATCTGGCCGTAGCTTCCGAAGCCACACGAAGCAAGCCGATGTACGGCTGATTTCAGCCAATGTACGGCTGAAATTAGCCGTACCAGCCTGAAGTGAATAGCCGAACAGTGTTCGGCTCACTTCACTTCAGATCGGTCATTCACTCGGCTGCCCTCAGCAGCTTCGTGAATAGACCCCTAAGTCACAAAGAGGCAATAAGTGCATCCTTTGGAAGTTCAAGCACCACTGTATTATTTGTCAATGTAAGGAAAAGGTAGATCTTCTGTTAAGATATCTAATCAAAGCAAAGTCAGCGGTGAGAATACAGTACTAATAAATCAATTTAAAGGTTTTAATACATTTTGGGATGCTTGCAAAATAATTATTAAATTCGCAATATACCAGAAAAACAGCAATGACTGAATCAAGTGTTATTCAAGAATGTGTCCTCAGTTGAAAAGAATGTGACAGTCCTGTGTGTGCAAATCACTTTGTTAATTAATTAATTTATTAATCAATGTATTTATTTTGTTACTATATATAATTTATAGTACGAGAGCTATAAATGGTGTCAGTCGATTTCCCATCTGTATATGGTTACTAAGCCAAATAATTTACTGCATCAGAGTGTAAGCTGGTTTACACTAACTTATTGATCGCTTCCTGACATTGGCACAGGGGCAGAATGCGATTGGGGGGAGCCTCATCGTCTGAACATGGACGCTAAAGCTCAATACTTTGGATATTTTGGAAAAAATCTGAATTCATCCAGAAGCTATATTTACTGTTCAGTGTGTTTATGGATGTCTCCCTATTATTGCCTATGAGGCAGAACTGAATTATACAATAGTCAATTGTGCATCATATCTCTGAACATGCAAAAACTTATTTATGTAATAAATGGAACAGCGGGTGTTTGTTGCTGCTGGTATAGGGACACCCATCATCATCATTTTAAAATTGTCTTAATATTATTATGCATGTTTTTATAAATTACATGTTTATACTTATTTATTTTATTTTTTTACAACTGTGTACTCTAATTCATGGGGACCATCCTATCCTTTACTTTCACCTCAAGTATACAGAAAACTAGCTTTATTACCACCCCCTCTGTATCCTAACAGGGTGAAATATTTTTAGATGCTATTGCCGTTTATATCTAAAAGCACTACTGGAGACAAGCACAAGTACAAACTGATTGCCCACCCACCTGCACCGCCAATACCACTGAGTGCTTGTCCCCCAGCACCTCTTAGTGTGAACCCCCTAGCACCACTGGAAGCCTGCCACCCCAAAACCACTAAGTGCTCGCCCTCTCAGTACCACTGAGTGCCTGCTCCCTCAGCACCACTGAGTGCCTGCTCCAGTACCACTGAGTGCCCACCCCCTCAGTACCACTAAGTGCCTGCTCCCTCAGCACCACTGAGTGCGTGCCCACCTCCAAGTACCACTAAGTGCTCACCCCCAAATTCCACTAAGTGCCCGCCTGCCCAGAACCACTGAGTTCATATCCCCCAGTACCGCTGAGTGTGGGTTCCCCAGAACTGCCATTCTCAGGGGACTATTCACGAAGCTGCCAAAGGATCTAGCCGTAGCTTCGGCCGATCCTTCGGCTAGCTTTGGCCCCAGGACCCCTTCGGTTCAGTAGAACCGAAGGGGTGCTGTACGGGCTATTCACAATAGCCCATACAGCTCCCGAACGTGGCCGAGCTGCTCAGTCGAGCCGAACGCATATGCCTCAGCTCGGCTGAGCCGTGCTGAAAGCTGAAGCTGGCCGAGCGGCCGCCCATTGGCCGGCCGACAGCCTGCTTCTGACAGCTGGGCGGCTGGCTCCGGCCACTTTCAGAGAGATCAGCGTCCCTGGTTGCTAACCAGGGACACTGATC
>NW_017306404.1:1063278-1076921 GCF_000935625.1 Nanorana parkeri | reverse complement strand
GCCGATCCAGATGTTGGATCGGTTGAGTCGAACTCCTTCTGCGCTTCGGGTCAGCCGAACATGCTGAGCATGTTCGGCCGACCCGAAGCCATGCGAAGCAAGCCGATGTACGGCTGATTTCATCCGGTATACTTGGGGTCGGTTGTTCACGCGGCTGCCCTCGGCAGCTTAGTGAATAGACCCGTTAGTGTTCTATGAATCATATTATCCCCTTTATTCTCTGCACATTCAGTTTGCTCCTCACAGTTCATGATCATTTAATTATTCCCTCTCTCCTGAGTGAGCTCAGTCCATTTCTCACAATGCACCAATACACAGTTCCATTGCCCCATTCTGTGGGGAAACAATGCTAGTTAAAACCTTATTGGTTGCAGTGTGCAGCACAGAAATTTTCGCTCCTTTAGTTCTCATACATCTCCCTTAATGTTTCTAGACACATTTTTTATTCATTTTCTCCTCTCTCAGTATGTTTTATACATACACTACAGAGGATCAGTGACTGTGGGATCTTTCATTTAACAGAATTACTTTGCTTAAGCTGAGTTTTATTAGTCTCTGTTCTACAAAGAGACATGTAAGTACTGTATTTGTTTTTCTCTGCATTAGAACGGATTGCAGATCAAAAAAGCTCAATATAATTATGTGAATATTGATAGAACATAAAAAGCAGTTTATATGCGATTGATTTTTTTCAAGGCTTTAGACAGCTTATACCAGTTAGAGCAATAGGAATCCTTGGCAGACGGTCTGCAGTTCCTTCCTGCTCTTATATGAGCTAAATTTCTCTCTGCATTTGAAAATGACATATGGAACATCTTAGAATGCTGTTGAATAGAGGCAATGAAATGTCACCTAGACACATTTTCCTGGCTCTCCGTCATGCCTCTTTTCATTTCACAGAGCCACAGCCAAGACTGCAGACTATTTCCTGGGCTGCTAGAAAATGAAATAGATAACTAATACCTATATTTGTCACCACCCTTTCCTATTTACCAAATTGATGAAAAAAACTTCATTAGAGTCAGGTTTTACTTTTTTCTGAAGGATTACGTCAAGCTTCACACTTCGCTTCACGCATTTTGTTGCTTGTTAATGCAATGCACAATACTATGTGTGTTGCATTGGCATTTATTTAGAATGGCACCCTAATAGACACAGGCAGTGTACTACAGTGTGCCACAGTACACATACCATGGTTGTTGCTTTTGCCAAAAATGTTGCAGGTGCAATTTTTTTCTGCATTAAAGTGCACTGCCACACCAAAATCAAAAAGTGCTCACAGGTCAACGGAAGGTCTGTTTCCTTTGATCTGTTGCATTCTGTCACTTTCTTTTCCTTGTTCTTGCAAGCTTTATGTAAAGTCACATGTCCTGAGTGGACATACTTCACTGCAATAGCTTGAGATGTGTTGCGTTAGTGTGTGTTAGCGCGTATTTTCAATGCGTTGTGTTGCATTGCAAAAACGTAGAGCATGCCCTAATTTTTTTTTAAGCGCAACGTATGGCAGTGCAACGCAGCAGTGTGAACTGTTCCATTCACACCCATTCATTGTTCATTGTCCTTGCATCACAATCCGTAAAAAAAACCAGAAAGTAACGCAACGCAATGGATCCGGTGTGAATGGGGCTTTACTGACTGTGAATGAGCAAACGAATAATAACATTAGCAATACCTAGAACTAAAGTTGTTTTTAGTTTTGGATAGAGTCGAGAAGAATTAGTACAGCTGCCAGGTTGTTATTGCTGTCTGTGTTCACGTTAAAGAGATTCACCCTCTCTATACTGTATGTCCTGGTCACCGTGATTACCGAGCGTGCAAATGAAAGAAAATGGCAAATTTTGAGTTGACAACAGAACAGGAACAGATAAGAAATCTTCCAATGGAGACACCAGTTTTGGGGATTCTGCTGACACCAGGTATTACTATAATTTTAGAGGGATTTTCTTTCGCTTCCTGTTGTGGCTATGGGACAGGAAGTAAAGGGAAACCTCCCCTATTGGGCACAGATGGTGAAAAGAAAACTGACAGGGGTTATAAACTTTATTTACTCTATCCAAAATGGAAAAAAAAAATGTTTTGGCTTCATTTCTACTTTAGTTTTCTGCACTGTCCAAATTCTGCAGTTAGGCTATTATTAGTAAAAGTTACATAGTAACTACTAGCATTTTGTAGCAGTTTTAACAGTTAATTTGTTTCAGCCATATTGTTCAGAGCTTACATCTATTGAACTAATTTAGTACACTGCAGTTAAGTACAACTTAGTCAGTTAGCGCTTGGTAAATACTTTAGTTCTGCCTAACTTGTATAAAGCCTGATGAAGGGACCCTGTGTGGTCCCGAAAAGCGCTTGTTCATATGACAAAGAACTTCAATAAATGAAGCTTTTGCTATCCTAAAAGAACTAGTGTGCTGGTGACATTACAATTCTACTGATGTTTGTGACGCGGTCACTTCAAGCACCCCCCCACTACAAGGGACATTTCGGTAAGGAGTGCAACAAGGATAGTATTTATTATCGAATTTCAAACTCACAAACCTGAGCTTTTGGAATGTCTAAAATCAAGAGCATATAGGGCAGCCTTGCTGCTCAACACAAAAACTAAGATTAAGACGATTATGAAATTTGTAGCCAAATGGTGCTGTGTGATCGGTTGGAATCCTACTAATCTCCCTATAATCCCCATGGATAGTGACATGTTCAGCAAAAGTATTGCGGAGGTATCACAGAGAATAATAAGGAAAACTAAAAACTTTTCCAACACAGTAGATATTTTCCTGTGGTGACATTAGCCTTCTAATGTACACTTTGTTCATTTTTTTCTTCCTCTTAAAAAGTAATTTGCATTGTGTGATGATCACTCAATGTTTGGCTAGCTCTATTATGTTCACTCTTTACCTACATTATGTTCAGTCTGCTTGTCACCTAGACTATGAAACCATAAAAGCCATAACTCCTTAAAATCCTTTGATGAATTAAAAGCCCTTTGTGTTATGTGTTCATAGAAGCCCTTTATCTTAAACAAAATATGAAGTAAAATGTGTAATAAATACTGTTTTTTGAGTTTTTCCACCAACCTAACATAAGATAGCATATGTATCAGAAACAAGTGTCACTGCAGCGCGGCTCTGCTCTGTCAGCATATAGCTGGCAATAGCCCACTATATGCTTAGTTTTGGCTCACAGGAGTATATGGGCATAGCCCATAGTTCTCTTTTAATTATATTTGGCCACAAAAGGGTTAAAGTGAGTTAATAGTATCAATAGTCTTAGATAGTGTAGGCAAGTGTTAAAAGCCTTGTCTGGTTGTATTGCTTTCTGTGTGCCCTCTTGTCAGATTCACCCTCTCTACTTGTCTTTGTGACCTTTCTCACTAGGATGAAAAGTGATGGGAGATCCATAATTTTACATTTGTCACCAGAGCAGGAATAAAGGGTAAATATTCCAATTGGGACACTTGTTTGAGTCTAAGTTCCAGCTTAGAAGGGTTTTTCTCTCTTTTGGAGATAATTTCTTGCACGTTCTGTTGTCTTTTTAGTAAAGGGAAATCTCCCCAGTGGGAAAACAAATCTTTGGGTGGCAGTAGCTTATGCATGTCTGATTGCCCAATCATTTATATGGGTCTCTCTAGGTTACACTCCAGATATAAAAAAAACAGGGATATCAGAAATGGAAGTTCAATAAAACCATTTTAATATACTGAAATGGATTTTATGTATTATTTACAAATATATTTTTTGTGTATTCTAAATGCAAGGTCTGCCATAACATATTTTATCGTGACTTGGCTGATTTGCACCATAAAATCTCAGAAGAGTGTTATGAGTTACTCTGTCTGCTGCCCACATGTATTATTGCATGCGCAGCGCCAATTGAAAGCTATGAGCATAGCCAGCAAACTGCTGAAATACCTGACTCCGAGAGGAGCACATTATCTTGTAATTCTTTCAGTGAACGGAAATCAGGATTGAACTGTGCTGCCAATACATTCATGCTGCTTACTTGTTTAATTGAAGGTCAGTCTCTGGTGAAGAAACAGCAGACTGTCTAGAAGTGGTCTTTTATGAAAAGGCTAAGTAAATACAAGTGCATAAGAGGACATATAGAATATCGATAAAATAGCAAAACAAAAGCTTTTAATAGCTTTAACAAAGGGTTGGCAATTCCAGACAGGCCCAGTAAAATTGTGTCTTTAAAACATTAGCAGCATAGATATAGACATAATCGACTCACAGAATAGCAAGGCAATATTTAAACATGGTAATGCCAACTATGCTTAACTCTTTGCAGAGTGGAGCATGTGAAGAGATACTGAACTCTTAAAACTGGTCCTGGAAAAAAGGCAAGCAGCGGACAAAGGACTAGTCACCGGTATTGCCTGTGATCTCCCTGCAGCAGAACTTTTCCCATCACTGACTTACCATGCTTTCTTCTTCACTGTGTCTTTCTGTAGCGGTGGCCATCTTGGGAAAGGTGGGATTTTTTCATGTTAGAGCCTGCAGCAGGGGAACAGTAAAAAGCACAATAGTGACATTACCAAGGTGTTCTCTGATTGGATGAGGGGCAGCCACTTCACAATCCACTCCTCATCAAATCAGAGAATGCCCTGTATTTAAAGGAGAACTATGAGGTTAAGACTTTTCCCCATAGTTCTCCTTAGGGTAACAGGAGGACACAAACTAGCGTCCTCCCGTCAACCTAGGCTCAGTATACCGCGAGCTGTAGCTCGCGGTATACTGAGACGCCGCAGTTTACCGCAAGCTGCTGCTCACGGTATACTGAGACGCCACAGCTGAAGCGGATCCCGACAATTGTGCCGGGATCCGCCCAGCTGCGTGACTGACAGCTGGCTCTGCCTATCTAGAGGCAGAGCCAGCTGTACCCGCCCCCTCCCCGGTCCGTTCCGCCAGTCAGCGCTGGCAGATCGGAGCGGGGAGAGGGGAATCCAGCCCCTCCCCCTGTCACGGCAGAGAGCCGTGACAGGATCGAGAGGTGAGCGAACGCCGGTATGTGTTCGCTCACCTCCCGATCTACTGAGCCGACCTGTGACAGTCTCATTGTCACAGGTCGGCTAGAACTATGAGGTGAGTGAAAAGCACTCACCTCATAGTTCTCACCTCATATTGCTGGCTTTCAGTGATATGCCCCACGTGCCATGTTTACTGTCGCTGACAACAGATCTTGTGGTTGCACAGTTTTGTAAACCGTGTATAAATTTAATACATGCATACATATATGATGATGTAATACTTTCTTAAATCATTCACCTTATGCAGCTTGGAAACATGGCAAGAAAGTGAAAATAAGCATCTGCCTGCCATCAGGCATCACATTTTGCTGCTTGGGTCGCAGCCTTGAATGCTCTTTCTTAATATTCACACTTGGCTGCGCCTTCAAGATACATTATGACGTAATATTTTGCAAATAGCTGCATCCCCAGCAAAAAATGTTAATTCCACTGTAGATCAAGCAGGCACAACCTACATGAGAGGGGCAACTCTGCCCTGAGTGCAGGAGCAGTGCAGTGTTATTGCCACACTAAAATAGAAAACTGCAATAGGTGGATTTCACTGGCACACACAACATGTAGTTGGCAGATACACTTCTATTTAGTAGCTGCATGATATATTTTTTAATGGTAGCACATAGTTCTACTTGAATCTTTGGTTTGTAACCACTAACAATATGGTTCTAGAGCAAACCGAAAAGCTGAAACTTGCCTGACCAGACCTCTTCAGGCCATGTTTTAATACTACCAATAACGATAATTAGTTTTATGCATTTTAATGCTTCCTCAGATTCATTTTGAGTCTTATAAGAACTTGTCTGTCAGAAAATAATTCTTATTCCAGTAATGAATTGCCTCTGGCCTTCTGATAGCATGCAAGCGTTTGTCCAATATTGGAAAGATTGGGAGCCCAGCTGATAAATGTCCATGCACATTAAATCTGAGAGCATAACATAATGCTGGCAGTAGGTTGCTGAATTTATATTAAACCAGGAGTGCAAAATGAGAAAACTGTCAGTATACAGGAAGCAAAAATAATGGGGTTCATGATCTTTAGTAATTAACTTTGCTCTCTGGAAAAAAAAAGACAATTCTGAAAAAGCAAAACACTCCACGATCCACCCAGCCCCAGAAAATGAGCCAGCTACACAAAAGTTTCCTTAGAAGGCAAGGCTGGAAATAGGAAAGTAATGAACATGTGGAGCTCTGCATTCATTCAAATGTCATAAAGATGAGATGTCAGAACAAGTGTCTGCTTATGAAGCAGTGCGGATTATTACATTTGTGCGGGTAGAGAAGTAGAGAAGCGCAAATTATAAATATATCATCTACCAACAAACTGTCAGTGTGAAATGGATGGTACAGTGGGAAACATAGAAGCCTTCTTTCTCTAGATTCCAACTCTGCCTGTCTGTCTTTACAGGGTACCCACGTCTAGGTGATTTATTTCCAGCCAGGCACAGGGATGTAAGGATGTTCTTTATATTATAAGAAAACTGCCATCTTTGCCTATGTACTGTTTCTGATCCAGATATTACAATGAACTGAGGTAGATGAGGGACACATTAAATTATGCCTACCAAGTCAGCAAATCCTTCATTTGTTTTTGGCAGTAAATTGCTTTGTATTTCCTGTCTGTTCCCTAGAAATACAGAGAAAAAAAAACTAGATTAAATGTAACTTTTGGAAAAGGTGGTATATGTACAGAAGAGAATATTACCCTTTTCCAAAGTTGTAGCTTCATATAGGTTCTCTTTGTAAGGCGTGAAGTGCAGCCAGAGGCAGCATTTTATTTGCTTTACGTTCTCCTGTTAATGCCAAGCCTTACTACAGTGTTAAAGACTATATGAATATTTATTTTATATCCGCTAAATACAATCTGGGTGCATCAAAGCAAAAACTGTGCAAAAAGTCCTACAGTTCTTTTTTATTTAAAAGTAGCAACAGTCCAAGTTGAAATGCCAGCATGCTGGAGGAAAGGACTCTTGTTCTCTATGTGAAAACAGTCGTATCTTTGCAGAGGTCTAATACGACTCATGTTAAGTCAGAACTAGAGCTCTCCGATCAATAGGGAGCATAACATTTGCTGGCTCCATAGCTATTGGTAAATGGGTACCTATTGGCTAAAGTGGGTACCTAAGCAGCAAGTGTTTTGCTTGTATATGAACTCCCATACACAGATTTTTGTAGTTCATATATGGATTTTGTTCACTTTAACCTGAGCCCATAGTTCTAATTCTGAGCAACCTATCTTAAAGTAGAACTGAAGCCAAAACTTGGTAGAACTGAAGCCAAAACTAAGTAAGGAATAGTGATAATCCCTGTCAGCTTTTTTTTGCCACCTGTGTCCCATTTAGGATATTTCCCTACACTTCCTGTCCTATAGCCACAACAGGAACTGAGAGTAAATCCCTCCAAAGAGAGGGAAATCGCTGGTGGTCAGCAGGGTCACCAGAACTAGTGTCCCAATGGGAAGATTTCCCATCTATTCCTGTTCTGATGACAACCCAAAATGTGGGATTTTCTTTCACTTTCAGTGGCCACCAAGGCAAATAGAGGGGGTGAATCTCCCTAATGGGGACACAAATTTGACAGGAGTTCTAATTCTTCTCCAATCTATCCAAAAACAAACGAAAAAAAAGGTTTAGGTTCAGTTCCACATTAATGATAGCTCTAGTGAACAAAGAAGGGTTACAGTGTCCTTCCACCTAAAAGTTTCCAAACAACTGGAAATGTGTTTCTCCAGCAAGACTTTGAGGTGTATTTAAAGCCAAGACTTTTTTTGTTTTGGAAGGAGCAGAGAATGGCTACAACCTCTGTGAGAATTTTGTCTGCTGCCTGTGTCCCTAGGGGGGAGATTTCCCTTCACTTGCTTTTCCAAAGACAGCAGGAAGTGCTAGAAAATCTCTGCAAAGTGAGTGCAACTTCCTAACATCCTGTTTAATGACACCTGTAAAATGTTAGATTTCCCATAACTTTCTGTCCTAGTGACAATGGTCACAGGACAAATACAGAGGTTAATTGTTGACAAAATGTCTTGAAACAATGTAATTTACCTTTATTTTTAATGAGAACTGAAGCTGGACTTTTTCTGCACCCTGCTTGACAGTGCTGGAGGGAGTGGGAAAAAACGAGGAGGAATGTTATACCATTTCCTGAAACTCCTGCGGACAGTCTGCGAAAATGTTTTTTGTGGGTGAAGCTGGGTGTGGCTGTTCACAAATAGGGCTATCAATAATTACCTATGCCCAATGCATACAGTGACAACACTGCAGTGATTTCACTGCATGAAGAGCTTTATCACCATATCGAAGCAGCTCAGTGGTTTGCCTGGTAGCACTTAGGTCCCTGGTTTGAATCCCGGTTTGACCAGGACACAATCTGCATGGAGTTTGCATATCCCTGTACCTGCGTGGGTTTCCTCCCATACTACAAAGACATGCTGGTAGGTTATTTGATCCTGATACATGTGTGCATGAGATATGGACCTTAGGTTGTAAGTTCCCTGTGGGCAGTGATGATGTAAATGAGTAGTATGGAAAGCCCTGCATAAATTGATGGTGCTAAATAAACGCATGTAATAAAATAAATAAGTGCCTATTTGATGGATCTACTGGTAGGTTTAACATGTATTTGCAACATTTTCCAGGAGAGACCAACTTAAAGAAGAACTTCATTAATTTTTTTAATTAACCCTTGCAGTAGGGTTTCCCCACACTGTATGGGTTAAGTGCTTGTTTGTGTTTAGTTGCTAAAATAACAAAGACATACCCCCAAATTTCAAGCCGCCCAGCTATCACGGCGCTCCCTGCAGCCTGTCCACTTCTCCTCTGCAGATTGGAATGTTCCTCAGTGTCCTCACGTGTATGCTCAGTGTATAGATGTGATGATTTCCTGCACCTTAGACCGCTGCAGAGGAGGAGGAGAGACATTCCAGGGACCGGTCTAAGAAGAAGCTAGTTTGGCAGTTCAGGTTAGTAGATCTTTTTTTTTAACCTAGACACAAACCAGCAGCTAACCCTTGCAGTGTTGGTGTAGCCCCAGTGCAAGGGTTAATTTAAAAAAATCCTGCATTCCTGGAGTTCTGCTTTAACTTGTATGGATAGCCTACACTACATATGTGATTTTATAGTCTGCCCATAATTCTACTTGAACTGGGCTTGTCGGTTTCTTTGCACTGGCCAACTTGGTGGGTTATTGTCAACCAATGTCAGGGCCCTAACGCTTTCTCTTTATTTTGTGTTTTCGCAATGTTTTTCCATGTTTCCATCATTTTCACTCAACTTGTGTTTGCTGGAATGGATTTCTTGTATATTAAATGTCATTAATAAGCTCTACATGCTCACCTCATTTTATAGAAAAGTGTCTGTAGGTGTTTAGAGTGGATAGAACGATGTTAACCTTTTAAAAACTCTATATGAAAAGCAATGATGATAAAGTACAAAAGGCGTTAGCCCTGTTATTAGTCTTTGTTCGTGGAAGCATTATTTTTAAATTACCTTTACTTGTACCATTAGCAATGGGAGGCACAGCATGGGTGTATTGTACAGTTTTCCATATAGTATGATTTATTAGCAAAGGAAAATATACAATTCTGTTTTTCCTTTTTTATTTATTTTTTTATGCTATAAAATTGTACCATTACCCAAACATTTGTGCTTATTTTTAGCATATCCCCATGATGCCAATGGTATTTTGTACTGTTACATTTTTTTTTTTTCATTTAACAGTTGCAATTGTTTGTTACTGACTATAATACTGAAGGAAAATGCAGCTTGACATTATATTTTATGGTGGCTTCATTTGACTTTTGAAGTTCTAAAGGAATTGTTCAGCTCTAAATGACCTTTGGGTGTCATTAAAATGGAAATGACAGTAAAGTAGGTCTGCCTTGACTTCTACTCCTCACTGAATAATATTCCAACCATGTAAGCCACACTCATCATTGGACGTAAGCACTGACAGCTCTTTTGTGCCCGTTAAGAAGAAAAATCCATTCACATTGTACTGTAACGTCTTTTAGATTCCAATAAGAAAGCAAGAAACCTGCTGAGCTTCAGATAAAATAATCCAAAATTATTTTACTTTGTTCCTGGGTTACTTACTGCAATTTTTAATTAGTTGTTTTGCTGGCATTAGTCATTGAGTTTAGTTAATTGCATTGCAAGGATTTGAAGCTGTATACCCAATTATAGAATGTGCCAAGTTCTGCAGGAGAAATTTTCCAGGGGACATACTCATTTTTCATTTAGAAGGCCCTCAGGCAACTTTGTTTATAAACTCTCTTTCTCTGTACTGCTAATACAGCTAATTATTTATGTTAAGAGCAGGCGGTACTGCTCTCTTGATGCGGGCTAAGACTATTCATTTTCAGGTCTATTGATCACAACGGCTAAGGAACCCCAAGTAGATTGTAAAATAACCTTGGTTTATTGGCCTCAGAGGGGAGATTATTGGATGGTAATCAAGTGGCATTATTCTGAGAACAATGTCCAAAACATTATGAAATATTGTCTTGTGAATCACTTTAGTAATAAAAAAAAAGGTGACATTTACATACAAGGACAAATATGGGAAATATATGGGAGGGAATTCTGTTGTCATTCTCATGCAAATACTACCAAGCAGTCTTGTCTCTAAAGCTTGAGATGTTATAGGCATATTGTTGAATATTCATTCTAGCACTCATCACAATTTAGAATATATTGTATAATTATCTACTTTATAATCTCCTTCATTTTGCCTTGAAGGACTTCTTCACTTTCTAGAAAAAGTGGACTGGATATTAACATACAGGGTACTTCTGCCAGCAAGTAGGTAATAGCAGAATACCTGTCACTTGTTTGAAGTAAGGATCAAAACTAGCCATAGACATCTATACTTGAAAAGTCAAGATTCACTTGTCCTTGTACGTTGCATTCAGAACTACTTAAGTATTTCAGTCCAACTTGGATGACAATTTCTCTAATGTGATGAATTTGTTCAATTTGTTATAAACATCTTATATCATAAGAGGCTCTATCTTACATTCTGCAGACCAATCTGGTTGATTAAATAGGTTGCACAGTGCACAATGTAATCTACGGTAAAGTACAGTTCCATGAAGAAGCACTTTAAACAAACTGCTAAACCTTGCTGGTGGGATTACATACAAGTAGAGGCACCTTTCTGACTTCACCACAGTAACAGTAAGAATTGCTTTTTGAGCGATTAATGTAACTCCCTCCACACTCCCCTACCTATCTAAAAAGAATGAAAATGAGTGCTGCAGCCAGAATAATTTACCTTACTAACCCCCCCTATCCACCAATCACTACAATGGCTTCCACTCGCTCAAAGAATAAAATTAAAAATAACATCCACAAAAGCCATCCACATCTTTGCTCAAAACTACATTACCAACCTTGTTTTAAAATATCACCCAAACTGTCCTCTTCACTCTTCTCAAGTCCACCTATCTCCCACTCTGTCCACTAATTTCTTCAGAAAAGCAAATCCTGCATCCACATAACAACTGTACTTTTACCTTTTCCATCAGTTCATCCCTCACAATAAATGCCTTTTGCATTGCTTGTCCCTTCCTTTAGACTGCATTAATGCTGTTGCAGAGATTTCCCTGTAATTGTATTTTTAAACAACATGTGCTGTATGTACAGTAGTGTTGGCTCATACCCAACAAAATAGTCCCTAAAGCTGTTGAAAGAATGATTGCCCTGCACTAGTATACCTAGGTTCAGACTATTTACTTATCCCATGTGATCCTTGTCAACCAGTTGTAATACAGCACGTCTCTTCACATTGGATTAGCGATTCCTTCATTGTTCCCTGTTCTTCACCCTGCATGTTTTAAACAAACACCGGAAAAAGAAAACAGAAAGGAGCAAAATATATGTAAAATAAAGCAAAAAGGGCTTTAAGTGGCTGGAATCATAAAGGGGAATATCGTTTTTTCATGAAAGAATTATGGTGTCAGCTTTGAGAGAAGGTTCTTGGGAAAATGACACCAGCCACTGCTGATCCACAGTGTTTTACCAGGGCAACCAGACAAGCCAGAGGATGTGTGCAATAATGCTACAAGCAAGTGCACATTACTAAACATGTTTTTTTTTTATTTTCTGCTATATAGTAATCTATGCATTTAGCTCAGCTAAAAAAAAAATCAGCAATAGGCTTAAAATCACTTAGCTGTGTGGTGATGCTTACTGACTCACCACTGACTGTCATACTTCAACAGTCTTTAAGACTCCTTTTGCTGACTTCAGTGGAAGCATCAGCTTCATTACTCAGATTCTTCCTCTGCTTCTGGCCAGGAAGTAGGACCTTTCATTGCAGTGATACTAAGCTATAGCATCTTTGTAGATCCTCTTCAAGTGTTCTGCTACAAACAATGTGAGAATAACGCTTAAAGAGGTTCAACAGCTTTCACATGGGTCTTGAGTCATGCAAGCCTGACATTGCTACCCCTCCCTCACCCAGTCTAAGTTCTTTTGTGTAAAGGATGACAGGAGACTGATATCAAAATAGATTCAGGTACATATGCTAGCTGTATGAAGAAAAAGAAATGTAATTATTTCTAAATACACAACTGCATTACATTTTTTTATACATGCATGCAGTTAAACGTTAAAATATCTAGCAGAGAGATGGCTGCCTGTTTGGGTGTTGACTTGCAAGTAATGAGTACTTATTACAGAAAAAAATCATTAGATGAAGAAGTAGGTGTATATATTAGTGTAAAGATATTGGATAATTGAGCAGCACTGACACTTCCTTGCATTTATTAGTAAAAGGCTTCCTGTCGGCCAGAGAGAATAATCCTTTTACAGTTAGGCTCTGCATCTCTACTATCACTTTGTTCCCTCTGAGAAACATTATCCATTTCCTTTTTGTCCTGCAGCACCTACAACTACTTTTTATTTATGGCAGTGATTTGTTTTCAACAACCTGGTTATCGGGCGGCTAAGGCTCCTCTATTTCCTGATGAACTCCTTTCAGCAGTTTTTGGCATTCTCGCTGAGCCAGCTGAGACTGGGGACCAATAAAGCATTTGTGCTCGATTTAGCTCTTTTTATACTGTACGTTTTCCACTGTGTAATTACTGGCAAC
Source organism: Nanorana parkeri (assembly GCF_000935625.1). Classification (NCBI taxonomy): domain Eukaryota; kingdom Metazoa; phylum Chordata; class Amphibia; order Anura; family Dicroglossidae; genus Nanorana; species Nanorana parkeri. The sequence goes on along the minus strand of NW_017306404.1, from coordinate 1,063,810 downwards.
TGCCAACAGGCAAATGTTTCCTAAACTCTCCACAAGGTGAAACCAATAAAATATAAACCGCTGGGTTAAAGCAAGTCACAATAATGATAATTTCACATATGTCATGGCTTAAAACCTGGCATTGAAAAGATGACCTCAAATGTATGTACATAATATAACAAAGGTAATCTGTGGAGTGGCATGGCCAAGGTTTACCAAGCTACAGCAGAAATTAGCTTAAGGTTGTCATGGCTCGCATTTCATAAGCTCCCTCCCCAAAAGTTGACTTGTCTGGAAATATAACCTGCTTGAATGAGATATGTAAGGACCATAATCCAGATAGGTGCGCTCTAGCTTTGTCCTATAAAAGAATCCTGCAAGACAAGGTCTTTCATAAATATCCCTTCATTTAGAAATGGTAGGGACCCGTATACACTCTTCGAAAGAACTGATATTTTGTGTTGGGTTACCACTGTCTGAAATGGAGCATGTTGATTATTTTCTCTCTGCCCTCCCCCCCCCCCCTTTTTTTTCCCTCTCCTTTTTTTTCTCT
>NW_017306404.1:1047201-1062975 GCF_000935625.1 Nanorana parkeri | reverse complement strand
CCCCCCCCCCCCCCATTATTTTCCCATGTCCTTTCTGTCTCCTTTTTTCTCACTCTTCCTCCCCCTCCCTCCACTCCTAACTAGCAACTTCATGCCCTTTCTCTCAGCCTCTCCACAAAAGGAAAAAAAATGGTTTTTGAACGTGAAATTGGCCTTATAAAGACACCTGTAAATGAATTAGATGACAATCGAGTTATACATTAAGAACTAAACACTCTTTTGCAAATCACACCGCACTGGAGCGCGTCCTGCGGGAAATCGCACTGCGGGCGGGAGGTGACTCTATGGTGCCATTGAAATTAATGGTACCGCCACGCCCCCTCCCCTGAAGGTGGGAAGGGTTTGATTAAATGGTACAGTGTGTTCATGTCGAAGAACTATGAGATGAACGCACTGGATGGTGTGAACGGGCCCTCAGGGGTTAATTACTGTAGTGTTAAGTTAGAGGGTTAATTAAGAGTTGATTAAGGTTAAAGTGTAAGAGTAGGTTTCTTGTTTAGGATTTCATTTTAAGGCTTAGTTTAGGAGTTGAGTCTAAGTATTGGGGCAGGTTAAGTATTCATTCCCGTTAATGTTGAGGGGGGGGGGTGGGGGGCAGGTTAAGTGTTAGCCTGACAATAAATGATTGGGGTAAGGGATAACCAAAAAAAGTGGCTGAAAAGTAACATACTGTATCTAGCTTGGTAGTGCTCAGTGCAGTTCTTAAGAAGCCATTTGCAAGCAGTCTTCTTTCAGGTTTAATCAGTCTTTAGCAGTCAGAACCATGTAAGATATATCCTAGTGGTTGCTAAGTTACTGTGCACAACACCTTCTTAAAGAAGGCCATTGGACCTAATTTATCGAAACCTAAACTACTGAAAATAACTGCCTGTATAGCAACCAATTAGTTTCAAACATTCAGATTCCATCTGTAATGTTTAGTTCAAGTGTGACTGGTTGCTCTCAGGCAAATACAATTACGTATCTCGGATCATTTGTTGAATCGGTGTAAATGGATTGATATAATGTGCAGACTTTTTTGCTGTCCACAAATGAGAGGAATTGGACTAGGAAAAGGGAAAACACTTACTGCCCATGTTGTAGAATGCTCAGCAGATGTAAAATTAAAGTATATCTATAGCCAATAGTAACCTCTTTTTTTATTTTTGATATCATGCGGAAGGAATAACTAGGTTTTGGCTATAGATACACTTTAGCTGGAATGCCATCCAAAAAGCAGAACACGAAATGTAAGTAAAAATATGTTTAGGGATATGTTTACCTGCAAAATTATTTCCACTTCTGTAATCTCCTTAATTCCAGCGTAAACATGTTTAAGGTCAGAAGCCTTGTCTCATAGCTCTGGTCCTCCATTCCCCTCATTAGTTTTGTTGCCCTCCGCTGGACTCTCTCCAGTTCAAGGACATCCCTTCTCAGTACCAAAACTGGACTGCGTACTCCAGATGTTGCCGAACCAACGCTCTATATAGAGGCACAATTATAGACTTGTCCCTGCAATACATCCCCTTCTTAATACAGGACAAGACCCTGCTAGCTTTGTTTACCGCAGCTTGGCACTGCAAGCTACCATTCAGTTTGTGGTCTACAATGACCCCCCAAATCTTTTTCTATTTCTGACTTCCCTAGCGGCATACCCATGATTGTATAGCCTATTTGTTTATTTTTATGTCCAAAGTACATTACTATGCATTTATCGACATTAAACCTCATCTGCCATAGTATTGCCCACTCCCCTATTTTATCCAGGTCCTCCTGCAATGTTATATTGTCACGATCCGTTTCTAGTACCCTCCCTATTTTTGTCTCGGGTGTTTTTGCATATATCTACTACTAGCAAGTAGTAGATACTGTATATGCAAAAAGTGTAAAAAAAAAAAAAAAACCCCCGCTTTGAAAAGGGTTAATACTTACCTGTGTCTTCCCCGCGCGCTCCCGTCCGAAAATTTGAAAAATCTCAGGGCGGCTGCAAAGCAGATCACATTTTTGGGACGCGAGGAGAGACACAAGGTAAGTCTATGGACGCGTGCATCCGCATGCAGACACCGTGGGACCGGAAGTGCCAGCAAGCCCAGAGGAGTCAGCGCTGGATCGGAGACCCGCAGCAGCGCTGGAGAGACAGATGAAAAGGACAAGAAAGAAGAAGAAGATTGGATTAAGAAACATAATTTAAGGTAAGTGCTGACATTAACATTGGGGGAGGGAAAAAATTTTTTGACTTTAATGTCACTTTAATGATTACATAATGGGACTGCAGTTTTTCTTGCCGTTTTGTTTCTATATAGAGGCACAATTATAGACTTGTCCCTGCAATACATCCCCTTCTTAATACAGGACAAGACCCTGCTAGCTTTGTTTACCGCAGCTTGGCACTGCAAGCTACCATTCAGTTTGTGGTCTACAATGACCCCCCAAATCTTTTTCTATTTCTGACTTCCCTAGCGGCATACCCATGATTGTATAGCCTATTTGTTTATTTTTATGTCCAAAGTACATTACTATGCATTTATCGACATTAAACCTCATCTGCCATAGTATTGCCCACTCCCCTATTTTATCCAGGTCCTCCTGCAATGTTATATTGTCACGATCCGTTTCTAGTACCCTCCCTATTTTTGTCTCGGGTGTTTTTGCATATATCTACTACTAGCAAGTAGTAGATACTGTATATGCAAAAAGTGTAAAAAAAAAAAAAAAACCCCCGCTTTGAAAAGGGTTAATACTTACCTGTGTCTTCCCCGCGCGCTCCCGTCCGAAAATTTGAAAAATCTCAGGGCGGCTGCAAAGCAGATCACATTTTTGGGACGCGAGGAGAGACACAAGGTAAGTCTATGGACGCGTGCATCCGCATGCAGACACCGTGGGACCGGAAGTGCCAGCAAGCCCAGAGGAGTCAGCGCTGGATCGGAGACCCGCAGCAGCGCTGGAGAGACAGATGAAAAGGACAAGAAAGAAGAAGAAGATTGGATTAAGAAACATAATTTAAGGTAAGTGCTGACATTAACATTGGGGGAGGGAAAAAATTTTTTGACTTTAATGTCACTTTAATGATTACATAATGGGACTGCAGTTTTTCTTGCCGTTTTGTTTTGATTTCCACTTTGAGTAAACCCTAGGAAATTGCACTGATGTCTTGTTCAATCATTTCATGAGGGACATTTCAGTCAGCTTTTCATAAGCTTCGCAACATCTTTAGATAGCTGATAATATAAAGCAATATATTACACCAGCGGTGGGCACTTTCCAGGTAATCATAGCCCACAAAATATTTACAGCAGTCTGCTAACGTTTGTGAGCCTTGTCACTAAGCTAAGCCATACACCATGGTTAGAATTTAGTTTGAACATTCAGATGAACTCCTGAAAAATTGTTCATCAGAGCATTTGATGATGTCATCATTGAGTCAAATAATTTTCTTTAAAAGCTCTTAACAAAATTGGTCCAGACCTTCTACGAGAATGGAATCCCAGACATATTAAGCAGGTTTTTTTTATTGCTTATGAAATCAAATCAACAAAGAATAATGCAAAGCAAAGTGCATATGAATTCATAGTATATTTCATAGTATATTTCATAGGTAGAAATCTATTTATAGAAGCATCATGTTCATCAGCCCGTGAGGTTGTGATGGCTATACTGCCTATATATTACATTTTTTTAAATGAAAATGTACTGGTGTATGGCAAGCTTCAAATACATGTCCCCAGAGCCCTCGCAGATGCTAGATTGCACTAATTTGGGTCCTGCATTGCACATTGGATGGTTTCACGCAACCAATATTTTAAAAAATCTTTAAATTCTGTGACAATACCAGATGCCAGAAATATATATCTGCTAATGTTAGTGTATTTTTTATAGAGGTCAACAGAATTACCCGTCAAAGCACAACATTTAAGACACCATAGCCCATCTTTATTTACCGGCCTGCCTTCTGTGAGCTTTGTAGCAGTGTTGTATAAGGAATCTGATTCCTTTCTTCTTGAAGATAAATGATTCAGACTTTTGGTGGTGCTGAAACAGAAGTTTCAGCAGGAAAAAGTATCTTTCGCCAACAACAGCACTTCCCACCCATTGATTAGAGATCTCTGAGTGGTCTCCGTTCCTTCAGAGAGAGAGAGAGCTTTATTATAAAGGCACTTGCTCAGCAGTTTTCACCCCAGAACTCCTTGTGCCGTGTTTTATCGAACTACACAAAAGGATGTAATGGCTTCAATTCTCAGTGCCTCTTACAATGATCTTCCTAGCAAATGGCATTGCTGCAATAAAAGTTGTATTACCGCAGTCATGTAAATTAAAGTTAAACGAAAAAATTTAGCTTGTCCATAATGTATGGCCATTAGTACAGGTAACATTCACTAATCTATAATTTAGGTCTCCCTCAGGTTTTTCTCATTGCGCATAAAGTAGATTGAAACCTGCGCAAAGGATAATTTGATCAAAGAAATAGTAGAAAATTGCCTTGATCTTAGTGGTGAGACAAGTTGTTTTACATGCTGGTTTGTGAGTGTGCCATGATGCCTTTCTACTGTTTCCCTTTTACAGTAAGGCTCCAATGCTCATTATCTAGAGGGCTAAGCTAGAGAAACATACTTATCGACAGGTTCTGACTGGCCTATCGGAGCACCAGGGGATCCTCCACTGGGCCCCGAGTATGTAGGGCAAAAATGTAATTAAAACTGATAAGTAGGGGCTGTCATTTACTGCATGTCAGTTAAAATCAATTTGCTTGCCTCTGGTCTGCCTCTTGGCACCTAAGCATTCCAGGTGACTTCATTCAAATCAGTCAGTGTTACCTTAGCACTGAGTATTGACAGGCCAGCTGCTTGTAATGCAATATGCGACCCATGTGACCCACCCGCCTTCTTCCTTGCCCGCTGCATCTGTGTCCTTAGCATCAGCATGTGTGATGAATACAATGAAAAGTATAATTGTTTTGTGTCATGTTGTGACATTAGGAATAAAGGCAATGTTGTTGAATGAACACTGTAGTTGTGTCATGTTGAAAAATGTCATTGGTTGCACATGGCAAGGTGGGCCTCAAGAACTAATTTTCTCCAGTGGGTCCCAGTGTCCCAGCCCACCCCTACTTTCCTTATTTTTCACTCACTTAGCACTTGGCACTCTCCCCACTTACCTAATGTGGGTGGACCATCAATGTCTTTATGTACAGTGCAGGACCAATGGTTATACTTTGTATGTGATAATGTTGCCGATGGATCGTCCGAACGGTTAGTAAAGAAAAGTCACTTAGTGGGACCAGTCATCCAGCAGGGAGGAAGCTTGCGGAAGCAAGGGATAAGGTAAGTATTTGTTTTACTGTTATAGCCCCCCAGACTTAACAAGCTTCTTAGTTCCTTTTTATAGAAGGGAGGAGCTGCCGAAAGGGCAGTTTTACATGCTGACTAGCGTTTAGCTTTAACTGTGCTGTGAAACTCTGATTTGATTTACACAAGCAGGACTTTGACAGACCTGTGATATATTTTGTCACCTGTGGTAGAGGAAACTATTTTTAGTGGGCAAGATGCTGGTAGACATTTCACTCAACTTTCCATAACTATATTAGTGGGGCACAAAATATAACAGTTTTATATATGACGTCTCCTTCTCTCTCTCTGCATTGTATACAGCGACTAGACACAGCTTCTATTTACCCACTTTAACCCACTCCCACTGTTAGGCGTACTCTGGCTATGCCCACCATTAACCATAGCGCTCTGCAGAACGTGTTTCTGCATTCTGTCCCAGGGTACCCCAGGTCTTTCATAATCCTAGTCATGCTCTCATTTTGTTACACTTTTCTGATTTTTTGACTATAAAGCCAGGCAGATAACCCTTATGGTTATTACATATTGTTTGAGGGTGATTAAAATGGGGTTGTGATTTTCTGGGTGTGGTCAGTAGAGTGTCCCTAGATTTAATTTAGAAAAGCTGGTCATCTTAAAATATAATAACTGATTTAATAATAAATAAAAATGTTGGTATCCCAGTATTACCCCCTAGTTTTAGGAGTTTTTGCCTAGGATTTAGCTATACTTTAAAGGCCCATTCATACCTGTAATCACGTGTTACACTCTGTACAATGAGTGGTGTGCAATTTATAAAGTTGGTGCAATGCGTTGATATATTGCATTGCACTGTTTATTCATTTTTTACTTTATTGAAAACAAAATTACATTTCATTTAAAAGCATTGTAAAAATGTAACTTGGCCTACTTTTGGTCAGCCTACACAAATTAACTGTGTTGGTGTAAACTTCAAAAACAGGACATAAGGCAAATTGCTTTGTCCATGCGTTGTTACTGTGTTGGCAGTAGGGATGCACTGATACTAGTATCGGTATCGGAGCCAATACTGAATATTTGAGCCATTTCCGATACTTTTCCCGATACCGGAACTTCTGGTATCAGGAAGCCGGGCGGCGTGTAATGACTCGCCGCCCGGCTTCCTGATTGGCTGGGGAACCGGCTCCATGCTCCCTTGTCACTTGGTGACGAGGGAGCTTGGAGCCGGCTTCCCAACTAATCAGGAAGCCGGGGGGCCTGTAATGACTTGCCGCCTGGCTTCCTGATTGGACAGGAATTTGGCCAATCAGGAAGCTGGGTGGCAAGTCATTACCCGCCCCCCGGCTTCTTGATTGGCCAGAAAGCCGGCTTTATGCTTTCTCGTTGCCTGGTGACGAGGGAGCTTGGAGTCGGCTTCCCAGGCCAATCAGGAAGCCGGGGGCAGGTAATGACTCGCCATAAGCTGGCCAATCAGAAAGATGGGCGGTGAGTCATTACCTGCCCCCTGGCTTCCTGTTTGGCCAGAAAGCCGGCCTTGTGCTTTCCGGCTCCATGCTCCCTTGTCACTTGGTGACGAGGGAGCTTGGAGCCGGCTTCCCAACTAATCAGGAAGCCGGGGGGCCTGTAATGACTTGCCGCCTGGCTTCCTGATTGGACAGGAAGTTGGCCAATCAGGAAGCTGAACGGCGAGTCATTAGATGCCGTCTGGCTTCCCGGCTAATTAGGAAGCCGGGTGGTGAGTCATTACACGCCGCCTTGCTTCCTTAATTGGACTTCCAGTATTGGTATTCTGTATCGGCGAGTACCGGAAAAAAATATCAGTACTCGATACCAAAAAAATGGTAACGGTGCATCCCTAGTTGGCAGCACTGCCCAGTGAAGCCCATGTGAACAAGGACTACATGGTAGCAGTTGGATTGTACACTCCACATATACACACACACATACATTCCCATTTTGTGTTGTCACTTGGTAACACAGTTAGACCATCTTTTTAAACTTCTACTGAAAAAAGTGAGCCTTTAAATGAAGTGTGTTTTTCGTTTTCTTGCTCCTGATTAGAGTGATATTGTTAGCCACTTGTCTTCAGAGGTTTCTTAAAATAGGCTGAAAATCTAACTGTTCATCATTGCCTATTAGATAATACAAATTCCTGCCCTCTTTGCAATTAGCAGACACTTTCAGCACTGCTCTTCATGATCTGTGGCACAAATTATACAAGATTTTTTTATAGCTCATCTCCTTCATAAATAATTCTGCTTACAAACTTTTACTCCATCTTTTATTCTTTCAGTTGACCTTAGGGCCTGAGATGGGTTTGTAGATGTTTTAAAAGATGTTGGTTTTAGTGGGTTTTGTAAATATGCTGGAGCAGCGTTTCCATAACCAGTCCAATTCTTTTTACAGGATCGGAAGGGAAATCATTTGTGTTTCATATGTCACTATGTGGAGAACATACTTACTGTATGTCAGACAGGCACATTGTGCATTACATCAGATCTCCTTTCAGTTCCTGTCCCGAGGACACAGCAGAGGAAATCCTCTCTTAGGCCTAGTTCACACAAAGCGCGTTCCAGGAGCAGAGCAGTTATAGACCGGATCAAAACTGCGTCCCATGTATTCCAATGGTATTTTGGGCTCTAGTTCACACCACAGTGTTAATTTCTTAGAGCATGTTAAAAAAACTGCAGCAAGCCCTACTTTACCTGCTGTGGAACGCATGCAAACGCATCAAAAACACATGCAAACACACTGGAACGCACTGAAAGCCCATTTTTTACAAAAACGTCAATGAATGAGTAAAAAACGCAGCAAAAATGTTGTAACCGTGGCAAAATTGTAACCGTGGCAAAACACACTGCACTGCGTGTGCAGAAACTCATGCAGATCTGGTCTGAATTTGGTGTGAACAAGCCCTTAGGCAGTTTTCACTGAAGATTTTCCCCTCTATTTATGTTAAGGTGGCCATACACTCTACAACCATCGCAAGACCTTAGTCTTGCGATGGTTGTACAGGGATTAAAAAAACGTACGATCTGCCTATCTTGGACAGGCAGATCGAACTCTCGATCATTGCAAGCCCGCCCCCCTGAGGGGCGGGCTTCCGATGACCGCAATGCTGAACGGGCAGTGTGTGCGTGCGCACACCGGCCCGTTCGGCATTTGTCTTCCGAGCACCGTTCTAACCAGCCGAGAATCGTACGATTCCCGGCTGGTTTTCGAACATGCTGGTTCGACGGAAGACTTGCGACCGTACAGTAGAAACGGTCGCACGTCTCCGTTCACACTGCTCGATTCTCGTACGATCGCGGGATTTCCCGCGATTCTCGTACAAGAATCGAGCAGTGTATGGGCACCTTTACAGTAACAACTGAGAAATTGTGGATTTCCAGTCACTTTCTTTGCAGGTGACGATGGTCCTGGAGATTCTCACATTTTCACAACCTATACATGTCAGCCTGGGAGAACTGTATTCAGAGTGATAGGGAAGAACAAAATATGAGTATGGCTACATGTATTACTGGGTATGGTTTATAACACGCAAAAATAAACAGAATGAGCACACACAGGAAGTTGAACAGTGCACAGTGCAGTGAGAATCACTTTCAATACATATAGAATGGGAACAGATACTGAGAATTACTCCCAGTAAACGGAACAAAATAAGTGTAATTGCACAGCATCCATACACTAAAATCATTATTAGCACACAAACTCAACATAATCTCCAAATCTCTCACCAGTATGAAAGATGAAATTGTATCATATGAATAAATAACAAATATTGGTATATTGGTAAATATTTCATTGTGCACTTTTTACAAAACAAGTCAAATTCAATCGTTACGCAAAACTGTAAAAGCAGCTTACACTAAAACTTTTATGACTTCATCAATGTAGCGTAATAGTAAAATAATGCCCATTAAATTAATATTAAAGTGACATTAAAGTTACAATTCTTTTCCTCCCCCGTCATGTTGCATTAAGGACTAATGTTCTAGCCTTTGCTATGCTCCCATGGTATCCCCATTATGGGAAATCTAGAGGAGCTCCTATAGAGGGAACAATCGGCACAGGTTCTGGCCAACATTGCGGTGCAGACATTACAAACCTTAAAGGTTTTTAGTTAGATCCTGAACCTTCAGAAGTTAGCTTTGGAGCTAACGCATTACTTATCTGGAGTATCTGGGTCTTATCCTAGACACAGTTCAAGACATAGCTTTACTTCTTCAAGAGAAACTCCACACTCCCAGACTAAGACTCTTCAGTTCAGAAGTTGCCCAACTCTTTGCTTATGTCATCGTGGGACAAGTTGATTTAGTCTCTGGACCAACCAAATCACCTGGCATCCACCCAGGGTTAACTGTGCCCATCTAAAATAAGGTAGACCGCCTTGACTTTGCATTGGGGCTGTGCTGGAAAAAGTGGCCCGTGCAGCCCCAACATTTCTGGTGTGAATGGGGCCCCTTTGTGCTGCCTTGCCAATCAGGGATAGATGTTTGTGCTTTTGTTCTTTTTTTTTTTTTTGCTCATTTATTAGTTTACTTTCATGTAAGTCTGACAGCATCTTTGTTATATGACAACATTTAAGTGTTTGTTACCAGGTCTCAGGCAGGAGATAGGATGACCTACAGTGTGATTATTAGTAGGGATGCACCGATAAATCGGCCGCCGAAACATATTGGCCGTAAATGGCACTTTTGGCTAAATGCCAAAAGTGCAATTTTTCTGCCGATACAGTGGTGCATCCCTGCTTTCCTTCCCTCTAGGCGCTGCTCTGTGTCCCAGCGGGGATGAGAGAACATGTCACAGGCGGGAGGGCGCTGTGAGCGGCCAGCGTCTCTCCTCCCACAACGCTCTGTTTCCTGTCACAGTCCGGCAGAGTGGTGTGGGCGGAGACAGCCAGCACTGTCACAGGAGGCTGAGCTCTCCTCACCGCACCGCTCGCTCAGCCTCCTGTGACAGCTGTCAGAGAGGAGAGCGGGTACAAGCAGTCAGTGATCAGTGATTGCTGAGTGTTTGTAGATAATTGAGGATATGGTATGGTTGATATATCCTCAATTATGAATGAATGGGAAGTGATCTACATCACCTCCTGTTCATTCATTGTGGTAGTTATAGTAAACATACTCTGTTCTCATGCTATCAATGAACAGGAACACTCATAGAGGATTCCTGTTCATTGATAACAGGGGCTCCAGAAAAAGAGATTGAGGACACAATCTCTTTTTCTATTTTAAAAGGGAAATATCAGGGGTCTGTTTAGACTACTAATATTTCCCGGAAGCCCCTAAAAAGTAAAGTAAAAAATAAAAATATTTAATAACAAATGAATAAATAAATAAATATTTAAAAAGTTTATAAAAAATAAAAAAAATTAAATATTTGAAAAAATTAAAATAAAAAACATTTTCGGTTTACGGCCTGACATTTTTTTAAATTTCGTTTTAGTTTCGGTTTTGAAATTTCCATTGCGGTGCACCTCTAATTATTAGTCTTGCACTTCTCTTCTGATATCTAGAGAATTGGGTAAATAATGAAAAATCAAGTAATCCCCGCAAAGTAAAGCTACACTATTATAACAATGCAAGAGTGGATTTAAGAGAGGAGATTCAAGTTATTACATTTGCTCATTGGTATATGATTCTTGAAGGGTGTACATTTAGCAAAAAATGCTATGCCAACTGCCACCTTTCTGATTAAAGAAGTACTTCAGCTTTTTTTTGTAGTAGCAATCCCCACCCTATCCATGCTCCTGTGCTGCCCTCTTTGCCCCACTTCACTGTTTGTCATCGCCCGATTATAGGTTGAATGGTTGCCTACATGGTTGCCTACATCAATCAACCCCTTCCTGTTAGTTCCTTCCAAGCAAGAAAAGGAAGGGCCTGTGACATCACTTTTATTTATGCTTGGCCAGGTATATGATCAGCTTGTTACAGAACCACTTGAATACTGTGCTGAATACACTGAAGGGCCCTAGTAAAGGTTGCAACAGCAAGAACAGTGCATCTGCATCTTATAGCAATCTTTTACAAGTAAATGAGTGTGAGGGGGTTGAATAAGGGTTTTCAATCTTTTAATTTGAAGCAGAATATTTAAATATTAAATAGATAACATTACATGTTTACAATATAATATGATCCTGTGCTGTCAGACACTAGTGAACAACATACAAAAAAATCCTGCATGCAGCATTGCAATAACAACACCCTCATAAATTATGATGATAATTTAAAAGTATTTTTATACTTGGCATATTGCCTAGGTTTATTGTGGATTAATAATGACTCACAGAGCAATTAATGAATCCTAATTGGAGGATTTTATTAAATCCCATGGGATGTTTGTTATGTTTAGGTAGGAATATTAATAGGTCTCTTGTTTTAGTGTCTTAAAAGAAAAATGTGTGCATGTTGTTCATAGTGTCTACAAAAACTTTTTTCTATCTTAGTAGTATGAGATTAAGGCCCTGTGTTGATGGGCTAATGTTTGCTTCATGTGGGATTTGCATTCCTTCACAAGTCTATGAGAATACAAAACCTGCTTGAAGTAAGTAAAATCCAAGTGAGAAGGTGGTAAACTGCAGGTCAAATGTCCCTGTCATTGAAATCTGAATGATCTCAAAAGCTTCTCAAACAAGTTCCAAAATAATGCCACTGACACAAGCCCTAAAGCTAGCCATAGACATTAAATGGTGGCTGGGAATGCAAAACCTCCTGAAGACAGTCAAATACAGGTCAGAAGAAAGTCAACTGCAGGTCAGTTGCACCTGTCAAATAAATCTGAATAATCTCAAAGGCATCTCAAACAGATTCCAAAATAATACCATTGACACAAGCGCTGAAGCTAGCCATAGACATTAAATGATGACTGGGTATTAAATAACTGTTGTTCCTCTAATGTGTTTACTTACATCACGCATATAAATAGCAAAAAGAATCCATGAAACCTATACGATGGGGCAGTGTTGTGATACAGAATAATTTGGTTCCCAATGCCCCTCCATGTCGTTCATACTGCTCCCAATTAAATTGCATCACCACCTCTCATCCTGGGAATAGAGACCTCCTCTTAGAATACAAGACAGAGATAGTTTTAAAAGCCTGTCATTTTAAAGCTTTGGGGGGTTTTAAAGTAAAATTTCTGTCTAAGAGCAGACACGATATACCTGCTAAAATAGTTTTACTTTGTAACTAGGGACCTAACCCCTCTGATTTCAGGACTAGGCTCCACCAACCCCCATTTTCCCATCCAATGAGAGTGCCCTTATTTCTCAGTGAAGCAGCCTCATTGGACTGGGGGGTGACAGTTGAAGGGACTTAGCCCTGGAATCAGAAAGATTTTCTATCTAAGAAAAGTAATAGCAGGCATTCTGTAGCGTCTGGACTTAGCAGGATTTCAACTTCTAACTCTTTAAAATAGCCGACGGTGCTCATGCATTTTGAGAAAATCATTTCTACTAATACACATTGATGTGTAAAATGATAACAAGGACAGAACAGTATTTCATTTCATGTGTATCCATCCCCAGCCAATGTGTGGTTATCACAGACTCACCAGCACAGTGGGGGTTAAAGGTTCACTTGGCGGTCAGTGTGTACAATAAAGGCCTGCAGAACCGTCTAAGAGGCCACAGCTGTTCCTATGAAGACATTTACTCAGAAACTTTGATGTGCAGTCATTACTGTACTTGGAATAATCCACTTGAACCTGACATCCCTCACCATACGCTAAACAGTGTGTTTTGTTGTAGCACATTGCGTGTTTTATGATTTCAAATGCAGAAAATTGAAATTGCTGTGTGAATACGTTGCCTAATCTAGGGCAAAGTGCTTAGTAAGAGGTTTGGATCTTAGAAAAGATAAATGTTGTTCACTGCTTCTATTTAGCATTGTGGTGAACCAGTGTTTAACTTTAATTGAGATAAATGAGAATGGCAATTAGAAGCAAGGAGTGGTATTAAGTAGAGTATTCATTATTCCAGCTCGTGGTTTTGGTGACGGAATGGTATACGTGTGTCTAAGTAATATTGTGGGAGTCAAGTGTTCAGCTAATGCTAGGAAGCAAATATCAATGACACAATGATCATTCTTTTGTGAAGAATGGATTTTATGGTGGTGTATCACTGATATAGATATATAGTATCAAGAAAATGCCAGTTATGAATCAAAATATCATCCTAACTTGGTGTCTTCTGGATTACTTTCTGTAGAATTGAATCCAGGAATATTTAGGAGCGTATTTAATACAGCGAAAATTACTGTACGTTGCACCTGCACTTTACAAGTAATTCACAAAGTGCAGGCTCCATACCTGCAGAGTACACTCAGGGTCCATTCGCACATACTGCGGTGACGTGCATTTTATCACATTGGATCAAGGCAGGTCACCACAAGGACACTGCATGTGTGCTATTCACACCACAATGTGGGTGTGATAGGCTTTGCACTGCAGAAAAACGCAGACATGCTGCCACAATGTTCTAGCCCATCCACTAAAACAGCATCAGTGGTATGAGGAGAGACTAGGTAAAGACCTATCAAAGTCAAAGGTCCTCCTGACACTTTTTTTCATTTGTTTCATTAATGGTGTCTTGGAGCCCTGAGGCTATGAAGCACAGTGCTATGCTTTATAAATGTACCATGTTTTATTTTACCTAAAGAGTAGTTGGTGCGTAGAACAAACTTTCAGCCGGGTTAGTGAGTCAGTCAACTCTAAGTGAATTTAAACATGCTTGGAGAAAACATAGATCTGTACTCATACAAAAAGGTTAAAATAAATAAATAGATACCAATTGGTCTTTTTCTGACTTTTCTTTGTTTCGAAGGTGTCTATTTATAAATGTATTTACCCAACATTCACACAACATTTACTCAGAAATTACACGTTTTTCAGATTTAATACAGTCAGAAAAATGTATAAATCTTTCATAACATTTCTGTGACTCTTTGCGAAAACATGTATAATTAGAGCACATTAGTGAAAATCAGCCTCTGTACTATAGAGCACTCTACTGACCAATGAGTCACCCACTTTGTGCTTTTCTTCCGGCTTTTGTTGTTTTGAGTAGTAACTCATCTTGTTATTCTAGTAAAAATACATCAAATGCTGAAAACACTTGCTTGGCAGAAAACACAAGCTTGCCAGAGAGTTCTATAGCTGCATTACTTGGGAATCTTTCACTAAAATGGAATGCTTTTCCATCTCTTTCAAATAAAATCTGATGTTACAGCTGTCAATTCCAAATATTTGATATGGTTTTATAACTATGATCCATCTTGTACTCTCCCACTCATAATAGGATAAAGCGTCCCGACTTTAAAGAGTATTTCCACTTTTGCAATCAAATTTAGGAAAACACCTCAACATGTTTGTTATGTGTTCCTATTCACACAGCATACTGGAAAATAACTTTTTTTTTAACTCTTATCTTTTAGATGTTTTGTTAAAGCAGGCAAGATGTCTGATTCCAGGATTTTCGTAGCCCTTTCACAGTGGTCTGTCCCAATGGACAGTCTTGGGACTGAAATTTGAGGATTGTGATTATCTGATAAGCTTCATTAACATACAATAGGCAAGCCACCTCTCAATGGACAAGACCCATCACCAATTACAGCCCCTCCTAACATTTCAAAGAAATAAAAGCAAGAAGAAATGTTAACCCTTAAAACCCTAATCCAAGTAAAATAATTTTATTTTTTTTTGCTTATGCTATGTCAATGGGAACATGTAACATATAAAATAGGTGTTACCGTATATGCCGGCGTATAAGACGGGTTTTTAGACCCAAAAACACTGCCCAAAAATCGGGGGTCGTCTTATACGCCGGGTATACTGTATGTAGCTTCGGCTACATACAGTATACCGCGCTGAGCCAATCACAGCAGGCTTTGCATTCATTAATACAAAGCCTGTATTAATGAATACAAAGCCTGCGGTGATTGGCTTAGCGCTGAGCCAATCACGGCAGGTTTTGTATTAATGAATACAAAGCCTGTATTAATGAATGCAAAGCCTGCCGTGATTGGCTCAGTGCGGTATACTGTATGTAGCTGAAGGACGGAACCCGGAAGATGGAGGACGCTGCGGGGATCGTGGACAAGGTAAGAGACTGTAAACCCGAGTGTGGCTCGGGGTTACCACTTATGGTACTGAAAATTAACCCCGAGCAGCACTCGGGAATACCGCCACGGAGGTTAGTGGGTGCATTTAAACATTATTTTGGGCTATACTCGTCTTATGCGACGAGTATAGCCCAAAACCTATATTTTAACACAAAAAATAGGGGGTCGTCTTATACGCCGAGTCGTCTTATACGCCGGCAAATACGGTATTCCAATTTAGCTGCAAAAGTGGAAATACACTGTAAGATAAGTATAAGATTGTCTGACATTGACATTGTCTGAAGATTGTGTGACATCAGATGTCAATCCTAGGCAAAGGACTGGCATGTTTCTTTTATCACTAGAAAATGGCCAACCCAATACTGAAATAC